>NW_003101663.1:2658-33585 GCF_000003855.2 Blastomyces gilchristii SLH14081
TCATCTTCATGACTCTCACAGCATAGTTCATATAGGCCTTGGCGAATCAAATAGTAGAAGATGAAATTGAAGCTTCAATTTCCATTGCTTTAATAGAAAATGATTTGAATGCTCTCAGAATTCTTCTCAAAGCTCTGTTTTATAGACTTTGAAAGAGTTCAGTGAAGTTATCTTAATTATTTCATCAAACTTGAAATTCATAATCAGCTACTGAGATAATACAGACTATATATAACTATCTCATAGCCTGAAAGAATAGATCTCTCTCAGTATTTAATAGTCTGATTATACTATTCAGTAGTCTCTCTGTCTTGATGATTCTTTGTTGAATATGATATTTAAAATTCAACTTAGAGTTTAATCATACTTCTAGTTATTTAACATTTAAACTGGGTTTAATCTCTTTATTTAAAAGAGTTAGACTTAGTTCTTTCTCATTAAATCTGGAAAAAAAGTGAATTAACTCAGTTTTATTCATATTAAATTGAATTAGATTGATATCTACTCTAACAAAGATTTTCTTTACTACTTTTTTAATTACTTCTAAATTCTCTTTAATTATCTTTGAACTGTAGAGTAGATTAATATTATCTATATAACTTAAAAATCTCACTATTTTCATCTCTTCATTCTTGAATAGATATTCAGTATATATTACAAATAAAACAGATGAGATTGAAGATTCTTATAATATTTCTATTTTTATCTCAGTTTTATCTTATTTTCTTTCATCAAAGAATAGTTGTATAATTCTTTTAGATATAAAATAATTAACTCATTTTATTAGAGAAAGTGACAGTTTTAACATCTTTAAAGTTTGAATCATCTTAGACTTTGAAACATGATTAAATGTATCTTTTATATCAATAAAAACTACAGTTGAGATCAGATCTTCATACTTTACTACTTAAATATTATAAATAACTGAGAGAATAGTATTAATTACAGAATATTGTTTTCTATCTCTTATTTATTCATTAAATAGAAGAGAATTATTAATAGAGCTTATAAAAGATAATCTAGTAGCTATTATCTTTTCTAGAATTTTTCTTAAACAGTTCAATAGAGATATTATTTTATATAACTTAGAAATTAAAGCTTTTCTATTAGATTTTGTAAGAATTATTTCAGTAGCTTCTCTTCAGTATTCAGAATAATAACTATTTTTAAGAGATTGAAAAAGAGCTCAAAATATTCATTCTTTAAGTAGAAATATGTGTTTTGAATAATTAAGTGATTAATTGAATCAGACTCTGCAGCAGTTTTAATTGAACTTGAGAATATTACTAACTCTAGTTCATCACATATAAGCTCAGATCATTCTCAGTTATTTTCATTAATATATTCATGAAATGATATATTCTTCTCTTCTAAATATGATAAGTTTTAAAAGAGAATTCTTATAAAAGTTTGATATTTTTTCTCAAAAGACTTTGCTGTATACAATTCATTCTGAAATTCATATTTTAAGATTGAAAGCTTTGCTACACTTCTTGTTTTAGTATAGTTAAAGACTTTAAAAACTTCTTTTTCTTATACTTTTTTAAGAAATTTGTTTCAGTAATCTGTTTTGACTTTTTTAATATCTGAAAAATATTCATTTTAAATAGTTTTAAACTCTTTATCAGATATTAAGTTATTCTTTTAATCTCTTTTAACAGTGATTAATTACTTTCTTTTAGAAGTGATATTTTCATTTCATTAAGATTTGAAATTCTCAGAAGACTTTTTCTTTAGAATATTTTCTTCAATACTTATTAAAAGAATAGATATAATCAGCTTTACTCTATTTTCAAGTATTTTATTTAAGATATCTTGACTTTGATTTTAATAGAGCTTACTTTATCTTTTATATTTCAGCTGTTTTACTCTTTCTTTAACTGCTTTTCAATCAGCTTTTTCAAAGTTATACTGATTAGAGAGAAGAGAATTTTCACTTCTTTATTTTTCACTCAGTTCAATATTAAATTGAATAATCTCATGATCTGATTCTAAGATTTCATTTGAATTAATAAATTAGTTTATAAGTCTTTTTTTAATTAGATTTTATAATATAAAAGTTAGATCTATAATAGATTTCTGTTTCATATCTTTTCTAAAGAATGTTTGTTAATCAGACTTGTTAACTAAATCTATTAAATATTTAAAAGTTTATTCAATCAGTTTATCTACTCTTACTGCTCTTATACACTCTGAGTTTTATCAGAGATAATATGCATTGAAGTCTTCTATAATTATAGAGTTTTTTAAGAAAGTTATATTCAAAAATTCTCTATTAATTATTCAGATATAGTTATTTTCTTTCAATAACTTTTTATTATAGATATTTATAAGTTGAATAGTATTAAACTCATTATCTTTATCTATAATATCACTCACTAGAATATCAGAGTCAGATATGATATTAAATCTTAGATTAAATTAATATCTTGATCTTTTTCTTTCATAGATCACTACTCTTGATTTTATCTCAGATTTTTCAGAAAGAAAGTAGTAATAGCTTGAATAAGAAATGATATACTTTTACTCAGTATCAAAGTTTGATTCTTAAAGAAGTATAAAGTTAACTTTTTATTTAAATACAATCTAAAGATAAGAATAAATATAATTTAAGTTTTTATTTACATTGTTTTGAATAAATATGATTTTTAAAGAGTTTTTAAACTTTTTTTATTATTTTTGTTGTACATTCATACTAAAAGAGAGTGAAGATAGAGTAGAATCTAATCATTATTATCAGATAGTAGATTATAATTATTTTGAAAAGCAGGAATCTCAACTGCTTGTATTTTATTTAGTTTATTATTAAAGTCATTTCTCAATTCTCTAATCTTAATAGATATTTAAGAATTCAAATTCTGTTTATATTTAGCTGAAGAATTGAAGTTTGAAGATCTAGATAGTTGAGAGTTTCTTCTTTTTAAGCTTATAGTTATAGATTTACTAGCTTAACTTTTCTCTTCAGTTTTAGATTCATTTTAAGCTTCATCTTTTCTTCAGTTCTTCTAAGTTCTTGAAGTAAATATATATTCTTTTAAGCTAAATACATGTTTTTCTTTACAATTGAAGCACTTAAGCAGAGTATATTAACATATTTCATCTCTTTTTAAGCATATTTCATATTTATACTCACTAGTTTTGTAATCTCTAGCACAGAATATGCATTTTAAGTCTCTAAAATAAGAGATTATAAAGTATTCATATCTTTGACAGTTTAAACACTGTGTTTAAGCTTTGAGATTCATTCTTGAGTCTTTGTATTTATAAACTCTTATTTTCAAATCTGCTACTCTTACTTCAGAGATTCTTGATTATTTAAGTATCTTTATATATACTAGAACAGAGACATTTCTTCTGCTCTGTCTGAACTTAATTGAATTAAGTTATATAGACTCTTTTCTCAGTTGAATAGAATTGTATTCTTCTAATTTATTTTTAAGAAGTAGTATTTCTTTCTCACAGTCAAAAATTTCAACTGAAATATTATAAAGAATGAATTTATCTCACTTTTTATCTGTCTCAGATAGAATTATTATATTCAGTAGAGATTCTATTACTGATTTTCAGAGATTCTCATTCTGAATAAGAAATTCTGCACTAAATTCAGACATTATAGTTAAAATAATAGAATTTTCAAAGAAAGATAACTCAATTGAAGCTATAACTGATTTTTGAACTTTAATATCAGTTATTAACTGAGAAAAGAACTACTGATTAATTTCATTTCTAATTCTGAAAATAAGATTTGAGTTTAACTTGTTTTTTTATAAGATCTTCTGATTTGAGACTTTAAGAATAAGTCTTCTATTTCTGAAGATTTGAAAGTTCTTCTCTTTTTATATTTCTTTTTTTTCTTTCTATGAACAGAGATCTGAGTAATATTCTTCTCAGTTTTCTCAGAATTTTAAACAGATTTTAAACTAGCAGATTTAGAGACAGTAGATTCTGCTACTTGAGTATATATTTTCTTCTGATTTGAAGAAGAAGATGAAGAAGTGAAAGATGAAAAAGAGTCAGTGACTGTACTAGAAGATTTCAATGTTTTTTAAATTATGTTTGAAATTCTAAGTTTGAACTTAATCACTTCTTGTAGTTGTCTAGTCTGAGTATGAAGAATTAATAAAACTTCTTCATTCTTCTCACTCAGACACTGTTTTTCAAGAATTTTACTTACTTTTTTCAGTTTCTGTATTTCAAGAACTTATTATTTCTCTATTTCTTTCTTCTTTCTTCTCTTTAGAATTTCAATCTCAGAAACAGCATCTGGAAAAACATCTTTTTTCACATTAACTGAGTATACTCTTGAACTCATTTTACTCACTAAATGAAAACTTGATCAGACTGTTTCAATTGAGAGATTTATCAGTCTATTTTCAAATGAAAAGTTAATCAGACTGTTTCAATTGAGAGATTTATTAATCTATTTTCAAATGAAAAGTTGATCAGACTGTTTCAGTTGAGAGATTTCTTAGTCTATTTTCAATTGAAAAGTTGATCAGACTGTTTCAAAAGAAGAATGAAAGACTTTTATATATAAAATATCTGATTTTTTTCACACTAGTTCAGTAACTAGATTAGATTTTTGAAGAGAATCTAATAAACTAAAATTAATTTTTAAGATAAATCAATAAAATCTTTATAAACTCTTTCTTGAAATACAGAGAGAAAAAGTATGATATCAATTAATAATAAATCAGATAATATGACAGTTTTTAAGAGAAAAACTGATAAAAAATAAGTCAATTTTTTGCAGAGAAATTGATTAAAACTATTCAATTTTATTCTAAATTATTCAATTCTTCTCACACAACAAGTATACAACTCAAATCAGTTAAAAAAGAGTGTAAAAGAGAATTAAGTATTAATGAAAGCTCTTCAGTTACTGAAAAAGTAATTCTTACTTAAAAGAATATGAAATTATGATAGAAAATAACTCTGTTTTTAATTCTTTATAAGAATATTATATAAAATTCAGAGAAAAATATCTTACTTTTTCAAGAGAAGTAAAAAACTATTTTTTTAAGATCTTTTTTTTTTTACATTAACTGCTGCAGAAGAATGAGATAGAAACTACTAAGATATACACTACTGTATATTCTCTATCAAGACTTTTTCTCTTCAGAGTCTTGATATTATAGAGAATATAAGTCTGTTTCTATATAATAATATACATATTATCAGTGAGATGTAGAGGAACTGATTATTTATATCTTAAAATAGAAGACTTTGTTAATAATTATATCAATATAGAGTTAATTCTTAAATTCAATAGAAATCTAGTATTGCTGTTCTCAATCTCTTACAGAATCTATTAAATATTGAGATATTAAAACTAGATTTAATATATCTCACTGTGCAGAGATTAAAGACTCAGTCAGATCTTGAAGTATACTGAATTTATAGTTATTAATATACTGTTAACTTATTCTATTGACTCATTATTCATCAGTTATGTATTAAGTACTGTTGTCAAGATATCTTTTTATATTATTCTGTCAGAAATGAGCCAGATTGAGAGAGGTGATATAAGAATAAGACTTAGTATTAATGTCTAGATACACTGAAGACAGACAGAGTATTTACAGAGATTGCACTTCAGAAGTGTTCATTGATTATATACTTAATATTATTACTGAGATATCTTTTTGTATTTTTCTGCTGAGAATGAGCCAGATTGAGAAGAGTAGTACAAGAATGAGACTTGGCATTGATGTTTTGAAACATCAAAGATGAACAGAGTTTTCACAGATATTACTTCTCAGATATCTTCACAATTACAGATCAGAGATCTTCCAAAATCAAGAAGATTGATGCATATGACTAGGTCTTTTCATCTTACAATTTGTATGGCAATTTTGCCCGGGGTTGTGGTGTGATAGGGAAGAACAGGGGATAATCCCACACAGGAGTTTCAAACAACATCTGGTTCATGTTTGACTGGATAACTCCACCACCACACGGGGTATGCGGTCGGCGATGGGGTCAAAATGCTTGTATGATCGAGGGCTTTTCAATGAATCTATCAGCGGGTTCTTATTCAAAAAATCGAGCGAGTTCATGATGAAGCAGTTGTTTTTTTTGTGATTCTCTTTACTCTGTGATGTTATGCTGTTCTTGAGTTAAAAATTGTCTGCAGCAGAAGTGAGTGAGTGATGACTGTATATATCTTATTCTGAAGAAATTGAATGTTATAGTGAATTAGCTGCAGCTGAGAAATGTACATTATATACAATAATTTCTTAAGTTGATCTCATACTACTGCAGGTTCATCAAAGATTTCACATATATAGCTGTATCACTCTCAGATCTCTTAAGAGAGATAGATATAAATCTGTGAAAGAAGAAGTTTCATTTAATTATCTGAAATACTACATGCAAAGAGGTCTTTCTCATACAGAGAGAATGTATGATAATATTCTCAGTGCTTATTCAATCAGATTATAATAAATCTTTCTACATTGAAATGAATGCATCTGAATAAGCTATCAGAGATACTCTTCTACAGATGAGTAAGAACAGCAAGCTGCATCTGATAATATATAATGATAGAAAACTATCAGACACTGAGCTCAATTATTCAGTGTATGAAAAGAAATTGCTAGTAATCAAGCACATGCTGGCATTGTGAAATAGATATATTGATAACAGATATACAACAACAGTGATTACAGATCATGAAAGTCTTATCTATCTACAATTGATAATAAAATCTTTCAAATGCTTAGTATGTTGAATCTCAGAGTTTCAAGTGTATAATCTTTATATCAAATACTGAAAGAGATTAAACACTGTGATGTCTGATGCAATCAGTCACAGACCTGATTTCATGAGTGAGAATTCTGTAAATCAGATATAAGAAAAGTTCATATTAAACACACTGAGAGAATGCAAGGAATCAGAATGAGTGAATATAATAATCTCTCACTTAAAGAACAGCAAGATATTGAATGATAAGTATCTTATGAAAGTGATAGAAGAGATGCTTCTAAACTTCAAGCTGAGAAAATTGAAAAATGATGTTATACTTTATCATGATCTAGAATATGCAAAAGCTCTTCATCTGAAACATTTATTTAGACATGACTTAATAACTTACATGCACAAGGAATTCAGTCACTTAGAAAGCTCTGAACTCATAAGTGTACTTGAATCAAGAGTGTACTGATCAAGCATAGCTGAAAACATTCAGACATACACTCACAAGTGCCTGAATTATCAGGTCACAAAAGAATCTAAGAAAATGAGAAAGTATAATATCAGATGAAATATATAATACAACTGTTTAAATAATGAGAAGTGAATCTCATAGACATAGTATTATAAACATCAAATGAGAATTGTTGAATAATCACTGCTATTGACTATGCTACTGACTGGCCAGTCATGAAAGCAGTTTCAAAGATGATAGAGAAGATGATGATGAAGTTTCTACATAATAAGATCTATATCAACTATGAAATCAAGATCATCCGCTCCATCACGAACTCGCTCGATTTTTCGAATAAGAACCCGCCGATAGATCCATCGAAAAGCCCTCGATCATACAAGCATTTTGACCCCATCGCCGACCGCATACCCCGTGTGGTGGTGGAGTTATCCAGCCAAACATGAACCAGATGTTGTTTGAAACTCCTGTGTGGGATTATCCCCTGTTCTCCCCTATCACACCACAACCCCGGGCCAAATTGCCATACAAATTGTAAGATGAAAAGACCTAGTCATATGCATCAATCTTCTTGATTTTGAAAGATCTCTGATCTGTAATTGTGAAGATATCTGAGAAGTAATATCTGTGAAAACCCTGTCCATCTTTGATGTTTCAAAACACTAATGCCAAGTCCCACCCTTGTACCACCCTTCTCAATCTGGCCCATCCCTGGCAGAAAAATACAAAAAGATACCTCAGTGATAATATCAAGCACATAATCAATGAACACTTCTGAAGTGCAATCTCTGTGATCTGTCTTCAGTGTATCTAGACATCAACACCAAGTCTCACCCTCATACTACCTCTCTCAATCTGGCTCATCTCTGACAGAATAATACAAAAAGATATCTCAGTAACAGTATTTGATATATAATCAGCAGATAATAAGTCAACAGAACAAGTTAACAGTACATCAACAACTATAAATTCAGTATACTTTAAGATCTGACTGAGCCTTTGATCCCTGCACAGTGAGATATATTAAATCTAGTTTTAATATCTCAATATTTAATAGATTCTGTAAGGGATTGAGAACAGCAATACTAGATTTCTATTAAATTTGAGAATTAACTCTATATTGATATAATCATTGACAAAGTCTTCTATTTTGAGATATAAATAACCAGTTCCTCTACATCTCACTGACAATATTTATATTATTATATAGAAACAGACTTATATTCTCTATAATATCAAGACTCTGAAGAGAGAAAGTCTTGATAGAGAGTATATAATAGTGCATATCTTAGCAGTTTCTATCTCATTCTTCTGCAGCAGTTAATGCAAAAAAAAGATCTTAGAAATAGTTTTTTACTTCTCTTGAAAAAGTAAGATGTTTTTCTCTGAATTTTATACAATATTCTTATAAAGAATTAAAAATAGAGCTGTTTTCTGTCATAATTTCATATTCTTTTAAGTAAGAATTACTTTTTCAGTGACTGAAGAGCTTTCATTAATACTTAATTCTTTTTTACACTCTTTATTAACTGATTTGAGTTGCACACTTGTTGTGTGAGAAGAATTGAATGATTTAGAATAAAATTGAATAGTTTTAATCAATTTCTCTGTAAAAAATTAATTTATTTTTTATCAGTTTTTCTCTTAAAAACTGTCATATTATCTGATTTACTATCAATTGATATCATACTTTTTCTCACTGTATCTCAAGAAAGAGATTGTAAAGATTTTATTAATTTATCTTAAAAATCAATTTTAGTTTATTAGATTCTCTTCAAAAATCTAATCTAGTTACTGAACTAGTGTGAAAAAAATCAGGTGTTTTATACATAAAAGTCTTTTATTCTTCTTTTGAAACAGTCTAATCAACTTTTCAATTGAAAACAGACTTAGAAACCTCTTAATTAAAACAGTCTGATCAACTTTTCAAAAGAGTTCAATATATATCTCAATTGAAATAGTCTGATCAACTTTTCATTGAGTGAGAATAATGAGTTCAAAAATACACTCAGTTGATGTAAAAAAAGATGCTTTCTCAAATGCTATTTCTGAGATTGAAATTCTGAAGAGAAGAAAGAAAGAAGAAATAGAGAAATAACAAGTTCTTGAAATACAGAAACTTGAAAAAGTAAGCAAGATTCTTGAAAAGCAGTGTCTGAGTGAGATGAATGAAGAAGTTCTGTTAATTCTTCATGCTCAGACTAGACAATCACAGAAGATGATCAAGTTCAAACTTGGAATTTCAAACACAGTTCAAAAAACATTGAAAATTTCTAGTATAATCACTGACTTCTTATCTTGTTCTTCTTTCTCTTTTTCTACTTCTTCTTCTTCTTTGAATCAGAAGAAAACATATGCTCAAGCAGCTGAATCTGCTATCTCTAAATCTACTATCTCAAAACATGCTCAAAATCCTGAGAAAACTGAGAAGAATAATACTCATACTTCTATTCATAGAAAAGTGAAGAAAAAAATGTAAAAGAAGAAAAATCTTCAAATCTCTAGAAATAGAAGACTTATTCTCAAAGTCTTAAATCAGAATATCTTGTAAAAAAACAAGCTAAACTCAAATCTCATTTTCAGAATCAGAAATGAAATTAATCAGCAGTTCTTTTCTCAGTTAATAACTGATATTAAAGTTCAAAAATCAGTTATAGCTTCAATTGAGTCATTCTTCTTTGAAAACTCTATTATTCTGACTACAATGCCTGAATTCAGTGCAGAATTCCTTATTTAGAATGAGAATCTCTGAAAATCAGCAGTAGAATCTTTGTTAAACATAATAATTCTATCTAAGAGAGATGAAAAGTGAGATAAATTCATTCTTTATAATATTTCAATTGAAATTTTTGACTGTGAAGAAGAAATACTACTTCTTAAAAATGAATTAGAAGAATACAACTCTATTCAACTGAGAAAAGAGTCTGTATAACTAAATTCAATTGAGTTCAGACAAAGTAGAAGAAATATCTCTGTTCTAATATATATAAAGACACTTGAACAGTCAAAGATCTCTGAAGTAAGAGTAGCAGATTTGAAAATGAGAGTTCATGAATACAAAGACTCAAGAATGAATCTCAAAGCTCAAACACAGTGTTCAAACTGTCAAAGATATAAATACTTTGTAATCTTATATTTTAGAGACTTAAAATGTGCATTCTGTGTCAGAGATCATAAAACTAGTAAGTATAAATATGAAATATGCTCAAAAAGAGATAAAATATGTCAATACACTCTGCTTAAGTGCTCTAATTACAAAGAAAAACATACATCTAGCTCAAAAGAATGTATATTTACTTCTAGAACTCAAAAGAACTGAAGAAAAGATAAAGCTCAAAGTCAATCTAGAACTGAAGAGAAGAGTCAAGTCAGTAGACTTATAACTGTAAACTTAAAAAGAAGAAACTCTCAACTATCTAAATCTTCAAACTTCAATTCTTCAGCTAAATATAAACAGAATTTGAATTCTTAAACTTCTATTAAGATTAGAGAATTGAGAAATGACTCTGATAATAAACTAGATATAATATAAGTAGTTGAGATTCCTACTTTTTAAAATAGTTATAATCTACTATCTGATAATAGTGACTAGATTCTACTCTATCTCTACTCTCTTTTAGTATGAATATACAATAAAAATAACAAAAAAAGTTTAAAAACTCTTTAAAAATCACATTTATTCAAAATAATGTGAATAGAAACTCAAATTATATTTATTCTTATCTTCAAATTGTATTTGAATAAAAAGTTAATTTTATACTACTTCAGAAACTGAATTTTGATGCTGAGTAAAATTATATTATTTCTCATTCAAGCTACTACTACTTTCTATCTCAAAAGTCTGAGATAAAGTCAAGAGTAGTGATCTATGAAAGAAAGAGATTAAGATATTAATTTAATCTAAGATTTAATATCATATCTGACCCTGATATTCTGATAAGTGATATTATAGATAAAGAAAATGAGTTTAATACTATACAGCTTATAAATATCTATAATGAAAAGTCATTGAAGAAAAATAACAATATCTGAATAATTAATAGAGAATTTCTGAATATAACTTTATCAAGAAACTTCATAATTATAGAAGATTTCAATGCATATCATCTCTGATGAAATTCAGAATGTAAGAGAGCAGTGAGAGCTGATAATCTGATTAAATAAATCTTTGAATATTTAATAGATTTAGTTAATAAGTCTGATTAATAAACATTCTTTAGAAAAGATATGAAATAGAAGTCTATTATAGATCTAATCTTTATATCATAAAATCTAATGAAAAGAAGACTTGTAAACTGATTTATTAATTTAAATAAGACATCAGAATCAGATCATGAAATTATTCAATTTAATATTAAACTGAGTGAAAAATAAATGAGTGAAAATCCTCTTCTCTCTAATCAGTATAACTTTGAAAAAGCTGATTGAAAAGCAGTTAAAGAAAGTATAAAACTGTTAAAATCTGAAAGACAGAATAAGCTATATTGAAATTCTGATCAAGATATCTCAAATGAAATGCTTAAGAATAGAGTGAAGCTTATTACATCTATTATTCTAACAAGTGTTAAAGATAATATTTTAAAAAGAAAATCTTCTGAGTATTTAAAACCTTGATGAAATGAGAATATCTTATTTAAAAGAAAAGAATTAGCTACTGTTAGAAGAGATTGAAAGAATAATATAATATCTGATGAAGAGTTCAAAGCTGTCAGAAATGAATATTTCTCAGATATTAAAAGAGCTAAAATAGACTGCTGAAATAAATTTCTTGAAGAAGTATAAGAGAAGGAAGTTTTTAAAGCTTTTAACTATACTAAAATAAGAAGTGTAGCAAAACTTCCAGCCTTAGAATATGAGTTTCAGAATGAATTATATACAGTAAACTCTTTTGAGAAAAAATGTTAAGCTTTTATGAGAATTCTCTTTCAGAACTCATCAGATTCAGATTCAGATTCAGAGGAAGAGAATATATTACTTCTCAACTACATTGATGAAAATGACTGAGAATGACCTGATCTTACATAAGATGAATTAGAGTCAGCTATCTTCTCAAGTTCTGTTAAAACTGCTGCAGATCCTGATTCAATTAATCACTTAATTATTCAAAATACATATTCCTACTTAAAGAATGAATATTTTAAGCTCTTTTTCAATCTCTTGAAAAATGAATATTATTCTGAATGCTGAAGAGAAGTCACTGAAGTGATTCTTGCAAAATCTAATAGAAAAACTTCAATTTCTAAGTTATATAGAGTAATATCTCTATTAAACTGTCTAGAAAAGGTTTTAGAAAAGATAATAACTACTTAACTATCTTTTATAAGCTCTATAGATGATTCTCTTTTATTCAGTGAATAAATGAGAGATAGAAAACAGTGTTCTGCAATTGACACTGTTCTCTCAGTTGTTTATAATATTTAAATAGCAAAGTATGAGAGTCTGATCTCAACTGCAGTTTTTATTGATATAAAAGAAGCATTTGATTATGTTTCAAAGTCAAAGTTAATTCAGATATTGAAGATATTAAAACTGTCACTTTCTCTAATAAAATGAGTTAACTATTTTATGTTTAAAAGAATTATACAACTCTTCTTTGATGGAATGAAATAAGATAAGACTGAGATAAAAATAGAAGTATTACAGAGATCTTCAATCTCACTCATTTTATTTGCAATATACACTGCATATCTATTCAAAAATAGAAATATGAGAATAGTGTGATCTTCAAGTTATATGAATAATATTGATCTAGTCTACAGCTTAAAAACTATTAAAAAGAATTTAAAAGTAATTAAAGAAGCTGTAAAGAAAATCTTTGTTAGAGCAGATATTAATCAAATTCAATTTAATATAAATAAAACTGAATTAATTCATTTCTTTTCTAGATTCAATAAGAAAGAACTATCTCTAACTCTTTTAAATAGAGAGATTAAACTCAGTGTAAATATTAAATGATTAGAAGTATGATTAAACTCTAAGTTGAATTTTAAATATCATATTTAACAAAGAACTGTCAAGGCAGAAAGACTATTGAACAATATAATCAGACTATTAAATACAGAGAGAGGTCTATTCTTCCAGGCTATGAGACAGTTATATATAGCCTGTATTACATCAGTAGCTGATTATGAAGTTCAAGTTTGATGAAATAATCAAGAGAATTTCACTGAACTCTTTCAAAGTCTGTAAAACAGAGTCTTGAGAAGAATTCTGAAAGCATTCAAATCATCTTCTATTAAAGCAATGAAAATTGAAGCTTCAATTTCTTCTTCTGCTATTAGATTTGAAAAGGCCTGTATAAACTATGCTCTGAGAGTTGTAAAGATAAGCTTAAATTATATAATCAGAGAAAGAGTCTCTTCTTCATTTTCATTAATTAACTCTGAAAATGAACTGAATTGAAATAGATTTCTTGATTGAAATGAAAATAATTCTTCAAAGAAAATGTCTTCTTAACTGTATAGACTATACTCTCTGATTAAAAATTAATTTTCTTCTTTAAATATTGAAAAAGTTGATCATGAGAAGTTATCACTCTGAAGAGAAAAGCTTGAATCTCTTATAGACTTATAAATAAGTGAACTATTAAAAGAGAAAGAATATGAACAGTATTTGAAGAGAATTTCTACAATCAATATAAAAGACTCTATTCTGATTTATTCAGATGATTCAAAAAATGAGAACTTAAATAGATTAGACACAGACATTGCTTATACTGAAGATAATATCAATTTTATCTCAGATTTCTGAAATCTAGACTGTGAATGTGAAGTCTTTGATACTGAACTATTTGTAATAGTGAAAGCTTTCAAACTCATTGAAATAACATCTTATAAAAGAGGAAATTATTTGAAAGAGATATGAATATTCTCTGATAGTCAAGCTGCTTTAAAAAGACTTAGAAATAGTCAGATTCATAATGATCAAATGAATCTTAAACTGATCTTAAACTCTGTTTTGAAAATTCAAAAGAGAAGAATATCAAAGCTGATAATTTATCTACACTGAGTTTCTGCTTATATGAATATTCATAGCAATGAATTGGCTGATTCAGCTGTAAAAAAGAATGCAGAATTAAGCAGATCTATTCAAAAAATTATGTCCTGATCTTTTATAAAGAGAAAAATAAAAGAATCTTGTTTAGATAAGTGAAATGAAAGCTGGCAGAAATAAAAGAAGAGTATACATTATTCAAGATTTGAAACAAAACCCAAGTGAAAATCTTGTTCAATTAAATGTAAAAAGAAAATATTCTCATCTATAATACAGCTGAAACTAGAATATGACTATTTCAAATCTTATATACAAAGATTTGATGATAGATTTGACTCAATAGAATGCTCATTCTGCAATATAAATGAGAATTCTGAGTATATTATAATACACTGTGCATTATACAATAGTCTCAGAGCTAGATTGAAAGAGAAGTATAATCTAAATCAATTAAATATGAGATTCTTATTCTCAACTGAGACAGGAATTAAATACTTAATAGACTTTCTATCAGAAACTCAAGCAGCTACAAGAAAATGACTAAATTCAGAATTATCTGAATATGAAGAGAAGGAAATCAATCAGATATAGTCTGTTAAAACAGCTATACACTCTCTTTTAATAATTTGTTTTGTTATAGTCTCTTTTTACTTTATCTTTTTCTTTATCTTTTTCTTTCAATTTCTTTCTATACTATCTATTTAATGTGTCTATCTTTGAGACTGTGTTCTTTTTCTCTTTTCCTTTGTCATGATATTGTCAAATGGTTTCAAAGTATCAAAAGATGTTAAAACACTGCAATTTGTAAACAGTTTTTGTATTCTGAGCTGGAATTTTCTGATTTTGCATATCTGAAATTGATGAATGTATAATAGTTAACTTTACAGACATAGGAAAAACCCTGAGAACTAAAAGTTCTCAGGTAGATGTCATAGTCTCTGACTGCATACATCTATAATTGAAGAATAATAATAATAATAATAATAATAATAAGTTCTTGTATACAATGAGAGTTCTGAGAAGTTTCAATCTAGATAATTTAAGCTATATAAAATACTCAAATCACATTCTCTGAGAACATACACATTGAAAGAACTAGAGAGATGAATCTTATATAACTTAATAAATGATTCACATCTTATAAAGATAAAGATATAAGACTTAAGTGAATTATGATTATTTACAGCACTATTATCAGTGTTGAAAAAGAAGAGACTTATAATTGAAAAATCTCACAAAGTAAGAGAAATCATAGACACTTATAAATTAGATAATCTTACTTATTTCAATCTTTTCATGATTATAAGAAAAGAATGAGAAGTAATAAAGAAATCAGATAAATATCATACTTCAATAAGTGATGAGACTGTAGTCAGTTGTATAATAACACACTGCAGACAGCAGATGCAATATGATAAAGAGCAGTCTCAAAGTAGCAGACTTATATATGAGTCAGATTGTAGAAGAAAAAGGAATTCAGAGTTGAATTTAACTATTTATATCAGTTCAATTATAAAGACAACAGAGAATGAATCATCTGAAACATTCACAGATATGTGAGATCAAGTCATCTCAATCTCTGAGAATGCTCAGAGATTAAATGAGATTAATTTTAATAAGTCATTTACTGTAGTGATCTGAGCAGGTGAAGAGAGACAGTATAATGTATGAGACAGAATCACAAAAGATAAAAGCTGCTGAATCTAGTCACTGAACACTGTATTATATAGAGATTATATAAGAGTAGTGACTAGCAGATAAAGAAAAAGTGTAAGAAAAGAAAAGAGATAATGAATTAATTATTAACTGTAAGAATCAGCTGTAAAAGATAAATGATATTATACATATCTCATTTATTTTCATATGTCACACATTTAATCTATTTCCAATGCCATGTCATCTGAAAAACACTAAAAATAAAGAAAATCTTAAAACTTGAGATCTGCAAGGAATTTGAGAGCTGCAAGCTGCTTCTATAACAATGTTATACATGTCTCTAATTTCTCTATCACTCTGTGTATGACATTAATATCATTTATCACAAGATTGACTGAAATGCCAATATAGAAATGTGTATACATGTGTGTAGAAAAATTGAAGAAGAGTATGAGATTCACAGAACCAGAAGCCAGAGCAGAAGAAGTAGAGACAGAAGAGATGAAAGAAGAAGAAGATACAGAACTGAATGAATAACAGCAGAAGTTACTCAGAGCTGAACACTTATAACTCAGTGTACATACAATCTTCTCTGCAGAGAAGAGAGAGAAAGTGCTGAGAGAAGCTTAAAGACAGAAGAGAGTAGTCTCAGCAGTGTTATCATCTTCAATTAAAATGACCTCTGACATCAGAGTAACTAAGAACTATTATTAGCATACAAAACCATAAAAATAGAGATAACAATTACTGAATAAATACTCACTGGTCTTAGAATTGTATGTGTAATTACAACACACACAAGGCTTCTCAGAAAGAGAGTGAAGGACACAGAAACATGCAGAAAGCAGAATATAGTATACAAACAGCTCATTTTTACAATGACATTTCAGACAAGATGTATAAGTCTCATTCTCACAGATGTAAAAGAGTATAACATTCATGTTCCTGTTTCTGAAAATATAAATATCTTTCATCTGTATCACAAAGTCAGATAACAGATATCAGAGAATAGACTGATACAGATTTATCATCTCAAAGAAATTCATCAGAGTGAATATACTCATAATATTGAATTTAACAGTTATAAAAAGTTTCTTGATATCTGTGAATGTCATGACTTCATGCATAATAAAACTCATAACAATTTCTTCTAAGAATAGAAAAATCAGCATCAGAAAGAAAAGATGAAAAAGAAAAAGACTTACAATTTCAACACTGTTGAGAGAAGAAGTGATTCTCTGATATAAATGAACAATTATCTCATCATAAATATTTAAAATGAATATAATAATCAGTGTCTGTAATCAAGCTTTAAATAGTCATGTCATACACAGTCTTCATATAATAAATTGTTTTAGAAGTCAGCAAGAAGAGCGGGAGTGTACATACTGAAAAACATAGTTCATTAAGTCTACACAACATCTTCTTGAAATGGGGAGAGCTGGTAATAAAAGCAGAGGTAGCAGAAACAGAGGTAGTGGAAGCAGAAGAATCAGACACAGGGACAGATGTAGAAGATTGAGAGAGAGCAGTAGAGAAAGAAACAGAGAGAACAGAGAGAGATGCAGAAGACTCAGTTATATATAACACAGACAATTTCTTTATTATCACATTCTCTAAGTTCTCAATCAATGATTCAACATTGAGATCACAATCATTAGCAGATATAAATCTGTCAATGTGTGAAGATTCTATACAAATTAAAACAAATATATCAGTATCTGCAGCTATGTAAAATAATCAGGAAATATAATCAGATATCTGCTGAAGAAAAGAGAGTCAGAAATGTATAAGAAGATGAAGAAGATGTGTCATTCATAATAGTATGTTCTGATAATTATTAAAAGATAAACAAGTTCTGATCATGTTTCACAACATATTACACTTACTGCTAGTAAACTGTCTGATATGAGTACTACAAGAACACTTGTTATGAGAATAGAAGATCATTGTCAGAAACATATACAATGTGATAGATAAATAACAGATAGAAGATGTTGAACAGAAGAAGAAGTAGAAATCTTGAATAAGATAATAGTGTTTAATGATGATGATGATGATGAAGAAGATGATTGAAGAATAAAAAAAGTTAGTGAATAAGTAGTATAATATAATGAAAGTTTCTTTGTAAGAATATATGCAGAATACTAGTCAAATCAGAGATAGATTATATAATTGTGAACACTAGTAACGCGCTAATCTGAATGAAGCTAGAATGTATATTATAATCATGTAAGTGTGATTAAATCTGATGAGAGAGAATGTGATTTGAAAGAATGTACAACTGCTGAATAATAACATGGTCACTTCTGAACTTGCTTACAAATGTAAAGAGGTCATAGCAGCCATCAATTAATGTTGAGAGTCCCGCGGTTGATCAGCCCTTCTATCAGCAGGTGCTGGTGATGATTGAGCTCTTTTGTCTCAGTAGTCTACAGATTATGAGACTGTTAAGTGTGAGCCCCGCTGTGGTCAACATGCATGAGTTTGATTTCAGAATGAACTTAAAAATTTCTAACAAATACTCTGAACATTTTAACAATGCTAAGAGACATTTCAGAAGTGTGCTCTAGAAGTCCCGTGAGCTCTAGAACTGACTGAGCTCTAGAACTGAGTGATTCAGTTCATTATTAAAAAGAAGCTATTGTGAAGAGGTTACTGAAGAGAGTCACTGAGAGAAAGTACTGTACTCTGTGATAGCTAGTCTGAGAAGAGGTGTTGAGAGTCCCGCGGTTGATCAGCTCTTCTATCAGCAGGCGCTGGTGGTGATTGAGCTCTTTTGCCTCAGTAGCCTACAATTGATTTAGTGTACAGTATATAAGAAGCCAGCGTACGCCTGTAATCATACACTGGCTCAAGCAACCTTTGAATCACATTTTAGTATGAATATACAACAAAAACAAGAAAAAAAGTTTAAAAATTCTTCAAAAATCACATTTATTCAAAACAATGTGAATAGAAACTCAAATTGTATTTATTCTTATCTTCAGATTGTATTTAAATAAAAAGTTAACTTTGTACTTCTTCAAGAATCAAACTTTAATACTGAGTAAAAGTAGATTATTTCTCATTTAAGCTATTACTACTTTCTATCTGAAAAATCTGAGATAAAATCAAGAGTAGTGATTTACAGAAGAAAAAGATCAAGATTAATATTAATTTAATCTGAGATTTGATATTATATCTGACTCTGATATTCTAGTAAGTGATATTATAGATAAAGAGAATGAGTTTAATATCATTCAACTTATAAATATTTATAATTAAAAAGTCATTGAAAGTAAATAATAATTTCTGAATAATTAATAGAGAATTTTTAAATATAATTCTCTTAAAAAACTCTATCATTGCAGAAGACTTCAATACACATTATCTCTGATGAAATTCAGAATGCAGAAGAGTAGTAAGAGTAGATAAACTAGTTAAATAAACTTTTAAGTATTTACTAGATTTAGTTAACAAGTCTGATCAATAAACATTCTTTAGAAAAGATATGAAACAGAAATTCATTATAGATCTAACTTTTATATCACAAAATCTAATAGAAAAAAGACTTATAAACTGATTTATTAATTTAAATAAGATCTCAGAATCAGATCATGAGATTATTCAATTTAATATTGAACTAAGTGAAAAATAAATGAGTGAAAATTCTCTTCTCTCTAATCAGTATAACTTTGAAAAAGCTGATTGAAAAGCAGTTAAAGAAAGTGTAAAATAGCTGAAATCTACAAAGCAGAGTAAGCTCTATTGAAATTAGAGTCAAGATATCTCAAATGAAATACTTGAAAATAGAGTAAAGTTAATTATATCTATTCTTCTAATAAGTATTAGAGAAAATATTCTAAAGAAAAAGTCTTCTGAGTATTTCAAATCTTAATAAAATGAGAATATCACTTCTAAAAGAAAATAATTAATCACTGCTAAGAGAGATTGAAAGAATAACTTAATATCTAATAAAGAGTTTAAAGCTATCTGAATTGAATATTTCTCAGATATTAAAAGAGCTAAAACAGACTGCTGATACAGATTTCTTGAAGAAGTATAAGAAAAAGAAGTTTTTAAAGTCTTTAACTATACTAAAACAAGAAGAGTAGTAAAGCTTTTAACATTAGAATATAAATTTCAGAATAAATTATATACAGTAAATTCTTTTGAGAAAAAGTGTTAAGCTTTTATAAGAATTCTCTTTCAAAACTCATCACATTTAGAAGAGAAGAATATGTTATTTCATGAATATATTAATGAAAATAACTGAGAATGATCTGAGCTTATACAAGATGAACTAGAGTCAGCTATATTCTCAAGTTCAATTAAAACTGCTGCAGAGCCTGATTCAATCAATCACTTGATTATTTAAAACACATATTTCTACTTGAAGAATGAATATTTTGAGCTCTTTTTCAATCTCTTAAAAAAGGATTATTATTCTGAATACTGAAGAGAAGCTACTGAAGTAATTCTTATAAAATCTAATAGAAAAGTCTTAATTTCTAAGTTATATAGAGTAATATCTCTGTTGAACTGTTTAAGAAAAATTCTAGAAAAGATAATAGCTACTAGATTATCTTTTATAAGCTCTATTAGTAACTCTCTTCTATTTAATGAATAAATGAGAGATAGAAAACAATGTTCTGCAATTGACACTGTTCTTTCAGTTATTCATGATATTCAAATAGCAAATGTGACGGGCTGCACCTGATCAATCATATAGACTATTCCATTACACTTCACAGATTTTAATGATTTCAACTGCTTCATTCTCAAACGCGTACACTCCGATTCTCGGTCATTCTCAATCACTGATTCTCAGCCGCTACTCTGATTCTCAGTCATTCTCAATCATCAATTCTCAGCTGTTATAAACATATATAGATTCTTTCACTCTGAAGCCTCACTGCATATATTACTACATACACATATAAATATTCACTTCAATCACTGATTCTCACATTTTCTCTTTCTTTTTCTTCTCTAACATTTTTCTCTTTGTTATATAAGATCTATAAATATTATACTAATCTATTCAGTGTAGGCCTCTTACACTAGAAAAATATTTATTGTCTTCTCATTAGAAACAATTATTCATTGAGAGATATTCAAATGCGTAACAATGCATAGAAAAGAGAAACAGTTAAGTGAATATCAAGTTCTTAGATAGAAGCTTGCTCATCAGTCTTTCTGGCCTCACAATAAGATCTTATAAGAGAATATTAGTAAAAGACATGAGAGTTCTGACACTCAGATGTGTAAAATATTCATATGATTACACTTCTTCAGGTTTCACAGATATCACACATTCAATAAATGACATGTCTAACAATAATATGAGAGAACTCTTGAATATGAGTATAGAAGTAATATTACAGTGACTCTGAACAATGTTGAAATTACAATAGTAACAGATAGCAGACATGCATGCAACTCAACAACTTCAATATAAAGAGATTCAATGATTAACTTAACAAAGAACTCATGTGATTTCAACATCTACAGAATTGAATACAAAAGCACTGAAAGAATGCTTAGATGCTTCTGTATATTTCAACACTTCTGATCTCACTCTCTACTCATCATGAAGAATGGAAATGCTTGTGAAACTGAGTATAGATGAAGATATCATTGACTCACTAATCAATCAAGATTGATATATCAATGAATGATTGAAGAATCATGTGAAACAGAAGTTTTATTCATGAATGAAAGCATGTGAATCAGCATTGTGAACATCTGACAATATTATCAAACATCTTGATGTTCTGTTCTGAGACACTGCCATGCAACAGAAAGTGTTAGATTGATTACAGAGCATTTGACAGAGAAATACTTCTCTTACAACATTCATCTCTGACTTTGACATTAAAATCTTAGAAGCAGGTGATCAATCTTGAGAGAATTGAATGAAGATTAGTATGCTTAAGAAGACATTAAGTTTCAAACTCTTACAGATTCTTATAAGCATAAATAAAGACTCAACTTATGAAGGCTTCTGCACACAGCTCTGAACATTGAATGACTGTCTTATCAAGCTCAAGAATATACAGAACAGTGACAGAAGATATTATATCTCAGTCACTTATACATCTGTGCTAAAGAGAAGTAACAGCAATGATACAGATGTCATGAACTGAATAGATTCAAATGTCTATATACAAGTAAGAGTTTCTGCTGTTTGAACAGGCTTCTAAGTCTCTGAGATCACTTCTGAGAAAGTCACTGATTAGCTTGTATGAAATATATCATGAATTTCTAATAATGTGTTAAGACAGTAGTTATAGCTATCTAGAACTTCTATCACTTTATATCTGACATAGCAGTAGTCTAGCATATAAGATGAATATATGATTTGTATATTCTTGAGATTCAATTATACAAGATCTTCTATCTTATACTGCTCTGTGAGATCTTATCAGATATTGATTTAATCTTCTTGATCTTGTTTTACAGTTGTCATGAAGACCTCTGCTTAGTTATAGATGTCTCAGAGCTTTATTACTATATTATCAGCAATCTGAATCAGACTGTGAGAGTTTAATATGAACTATGTAATCTCTAGAAGATTCAACACTTTCATGTAATATTCATGTGTAAGAAAGAACAGACTTATATCTGTTAAAACAGTATCTCAACTGTTGATAGTGATCTCTGTGTATAGAAGAAGATTATATTAATTATCTTATAAGTGATTACAGAACTTATAAAGATAATTCTTTATAATCTGAATTATCTGTTCTGATACATCATCAGTCTCAGAGTGATAGACAGTTGACAGATAGTATATAATCTTAAAAACTTGACAGATTCTTGTTCAGAGAGTACTTATAAATTAACAACTCTGATTCAATACTATTAATCTCAGCAATTCATATATCTGATAGAATGAACTTTATAAGAAGACTCCAGTGACTTGTTCAGTATTCATCTTATTATAAGATTTCAATATTATATTCTTACTTAGTCAGTTAATAATAATCAGAATGTTTCTACAACTCTTACTCTTAAATAGATTAATAGTAAAGTCAATCATTATATCTTATCAGATTCTATTGAGAATATTAAGTGATTTCAGTAAATCTTTTCTACAGTTCTTTCATAAGATAATAGAAGAACAGTGATTACAGTTTCAGATAAAGCATCTGATACTGTTTAATATCTCAGATCAGTAGAATTCTTGAGAGATCATTCTATATAGTTATTCACAGCTTAGATAATCAGTTATACATGAATTATACATCTCTTATATTATCTAAGTATGTAAGAGTTCAGAGTGAGAGACTCAGCATCATTCATGAAATTATAGAGTGTTATTATCATCAACTAAGCATTCTGAGATATCAATTCTTATACATAGTTCTAGAGAGAATCAGAGTGTTTCTTGATATACTACTTTAGTAAGAATCTGAAGAAGTTTATTAGTCTGAGCTGCTGTATATCACAGTTCATTCAGTGTAGAGAAAGTGAAGATATTAATATCAGTTCTAATCAGAGAAGTATATATAATACTGTGAGCTGTTTTATCTTGATCAACTAATATCTTCATATTCAAGAGCTGATGCTCTCAGTTTATTCAGTGAGTATCTGTTATATCAGATAATATATCTTACTCTTGTTATGAGAGAACATCTGTCATTGAGTTCTAGCTGTCAGAGCAGTAGTGTATTGTAAAATGAAAGCAGCTTAGATCCTCAGATCATTATATCTATTATTCAGGTAAGTTTATAGATTGTGTAGGAAGGTATTTGAGATTCTTATAATCTATGACTATCTCAAATTCAGAGATACTTCAGAGTTCAGAGTCTCATTCTTCTAAACAGTATATAATTATAAGAAGTTTCTTATTATAGATCTCATAATTACATTCAGCAGAACTCAGTTTCTTAAATATGAAAATATATAATTATAGAATATCTTTATTATTATATTATAATATTACTTCTTCTATTACATAGTCAGAGAAATCAGCTTCAATAACTATCTTATAATCAGAATCAAATATTATCAGTAGAGAGATATTAATAAATATCTTCTTTATCTATATAAATGCAGCTTCAGTATTCACTGATTATTGAAATACTGAGTCTTTCTTAGTGAGATCTGTAAGTGATCTTACAATATCTGAGAAGTTTTGTATAAATTATTGATAGAAGTTAGCAAATCTGATGAAGCTTTATATATCTTTCACAGTACACAGAGCTTCTCATTCAAGAATGATGAAGACTTTCTCAGAATTCATTTGAATTCTCTTATCAGCTTCTATAATAAAACTCAGATACTTAATACTCTTGACTTTAAAATCATCTCTCTATATATTATAGAAAAACCAACTTTTCCGAGTAAAATGCCCTGTAACATGACCTCACATGATATCACATACACTTCATTAAAATGAATTCATCTGAACAGCCAGCTCTGCAGCCTGTACAGCTCTGATATTAATCTTTATTCTTTTCTTTACAGATATTCTCTACTGTATTTACATTCTTTATACTCTTCTCTACATTCATTCCAATCTATACATTCATTAATATACTCATTTCATGCGCTGCTGCTCAGCATGTGAGGATTCTCATTCTCTCAGTGCATTTGAACAGTCTCAATTCAATGCATTATTCTGTACATGCTCTACATGCTGTCAAGCTCAACATTGCACACATCAGTCACATTCAGTTCAAACCTCTCATCTGTCATTAGAGGATGTAGCTGCTTTTATGCTCAACTCACAACAAGTTAAGCTGTCGCACTGTGATACATGCTGTGAAGATCATTCATCTCACCTGTTCCATGCTGCTAATTGTGTCTTCAAGAACTGTGATGACTGCTGGGCTCTCAATCATGAATGTGTCTGTGATGTCAAATACTGTTGTTTGACAGCTGCTGCAGCAGTTGCTGCAGCAGATGAGTCTGCTGATTATATACATGCAGATTCATCAGAGTGATCAGCCCTCAATGATCTCAACACTTGAACCAGCTCAACTACCTCTGAATCAGCTGTTAATTCTTCAATCACTCACAGCTGCTGATCTGTTCTCTGCAGCTTTCACTTCTACATCTGTCACTATCAATCACTTGATTTTGACTGAATGAATGTCTGCTGCTCTGTCTGCAGAGCTAAGCATTGAATTGACAAATGTGTACGCGGGTTGTCAAAGACCCTCTCAGTGTTTTTCACATGCTGTGCAAGAGATGCTGTAAGACTGTCATCTGTCAGAGAATTCTCATCAGAGCTACATGAGCTGTTTAATAATGATACAGCTGACATGAAGCATTTCTGCAAGTATATTCAGAACTATAACTCTGCTCTGGCATTTACATCTCTTAAGTGTAAGCAGAATTCACACCTGGGTCATCTGACTACTGACAGCCTGATGTCATTTCAAATACAGAGAGAACTCTATCATCTGCAAGAGTCATTAGAGTCTGAGTCAGATGATGATGTCTGTTTTATACAAATATGAATTCACAATCTGCAGTTTGATGCAGATATTGTAAATGATGCAGACTCTGTCATACATTCTAGCATGTTTAATCATATTCATATTATATTGCTTACTGTTTATTTATTTACTTTTTCATATTCTTCTATTATATTGTTGACTGCTAATGTTTCTAAGATTAATTCTTTTATTCAGCTTTATCAGTCTATATAAGAGATACTACAGAACAGCTCTGCTGTGTATGTCAGTTTGAACTCTGTTATACAGCTGAAGACAGGCAATGACTGCTGTCATGAGAATCTGTCTACTGTCTCAGAGATTGCAGTTATTATACAGAACACTTCTAGCAGTACTTATCATCTTCATATCATTCTTCTAACACTACAATAATCTGATGCTGGCTTGAGTCTTACATATATTGACTCTCACAGTTCATTATATCTTTCACTGCATTACATTCTACTTTTTCCTTCAGAAGATCACAGCTGGCATATTGATATGAATATACTTACACATCTCTCATCTGCTTGCAACAGCTCTGATGATGATGTTGATGATACTGTTAAGAATGAAGATAAGCATGACAGCTGTAGCCTGACTCTGCATATATGACATGTATATAATCTTTTCTAACAAGATGGTGTTGATGCTTCTCTTTTCCAGGCCAGACATCTATTTCAGCAGTATTTGATTGATGTCTATATAAACATTGATGAACAGTGGCTGAATTGAGTTCACACTCATCAATCAGAAATTCATGCAGATCAATATAGTGATCTGTGTGATGCTATACAGGCAGGTGATACAGACTGCAAGCAGCTTGATCACTGTGTGATATTATCTGCTTCTCATACAGACAGTGAACATTTTATGTATAAACTATTTCAGGATTCTATGATGATTGTCTTCAACTACAGACACTCAATTCTTTTCATTACATTCACAGCTAATTCTGAATAAAAGAAGATTATCTGTGAGTTGCTCTCTGATCAGACTGCAGCAGATCACTCAGATTTGATTGTATATGTTTTTACAATGAAGATTTTTCATTTTCTTAATATTCTCAAATCTGAACAGCTGTTCAGGCTAATGTTTACCAGGGTATGAACAATTAAATATTAAAAACATGAACTGTATCATATGTATCTGTTAATCTGGCTAGAGAACTCTGAGCAGTTTTTGCAGTCTGAGATAATTGATGAGATTATATCTGCAGAGCTGTCAAGCACTGCTGAGAATACAGACAGGTTGAGTGAATTAATCTGTAAATTCATGATTTATGATTCATGTAATGCTGATGAGGTGAGCCTCTGTCATAAGAATGACAGATGTATAAAACATTTTCTCAAAGCTTTTCAGAGTGCTACAGCTGTTGAAGAGAATAACTATTCTCTGTACAGACAGTAGTATGATTCATCTATCTTCTTCAAATATACTGTCAACAATAGTGAGATTGTAATTGACAATTAATGAGTTATTTCATACAACCTCTATCTCATCTGCATATATAAAGCTCATATAAATGTTGAGGTCTGCGCCTCTGTTAAAGTCATTAAATATATTAATAAATACATCTACAAGGGCCTGAACTGCACTATTCTTCATATCATTGACTTCAATAATGAGATTGATATTCAACTGTACAGATGTTATATCAGCCCAACTGAGACTGTATGATGTATATTCATATTCTATATATATCAGAAGTTTTCATCTGTTGAGATGTTGTCTATTCATCTATCAGACTGTCAGATGATTTACTTCTCTGAATCTGAACATGAAGATCATGAATATATAACTGATTATTTGATAAATAACATATCTAAGTTCATAACATTCTTTATCTATAACTGTTCATATCTGAATGCTCAGTTATTATTATTATTATTATTCTTCAATTATAGATGTATGCAGTCAGAGACTATGACATCTACCTGAGAACTAAAAGTTCTCAGGGTTTTTCCTATGTCTGTAAAGTTAACTATTCAACTGCAACTGCTTCACCATGAACTCGCTCGATTTTTTAAATAAGAACCCGCTGATAGATTCATTGAAAAGCCCTCAATCATACAAGCATTTTGACCCCATCGCTGACCGCATACCCCGTTGTGGTGGTGGAGTTATCCAGTCAAACATGAACCAGACGTCGTTCGGAACTCCTGCGTGGGGATTATCCCTCATTCTCCCCTACCACACCACAACCCCCGGGGCCAAAATTGCCATACCAATTTGTAAGGGTGAAGAGACCTTAGCCGCATGCACCAAATCTTCTCAATTTTTGGGAAGATCCCTGATCTGTAGTTGTGGAGATATCTGAAGGAGTGATCTTCCGCTGAAACCCTGTCCATCTTTGATGTTCCAAAACATCAATGCCAAGTCCCACCCTCGTACCGCCCTTCCCAATCTGGCCCATCCCCAGACAGAAAAAATACAAAATGATACCTCAGCGATAATATCAAGTACATAATCAACAGACAACAAGTCAACAGCATATCAACAACTATAAAATCAGTATACCTCAAGGTCTGACTGAGCCTTTGATCCCTGCACAGTGAGATATATTAAATCTAGTTTTAATATCTCAATATTCAATAGATTCTGCAAGGGATTGAGAACAGCAACACTAGATTTCTATTAAATTTGAGAATTAACTCTATATTAATATAATCATTGACAAAGTCTTCTATTTTAAGATATAAATAACCAGTTCCTCTACATCTCACTGACAATATTTATATTATCATATAGAAACAGACTTATATTCTCTATAATATCAAGACTCTGAAGAGAGAAGATCTTGATAGAGAGTATACAGTAGTACATATCTTAGCAGTTTCTATCTCATTCTTCTGCAGCAGACAATGTATAAAAAAAAAAGATCTTAGAAATAGTTTTTTACTTCTCTTGAAAAAGTAAGGTGTTTTTCTCTGAGTTTTATACAATATTCTTACAAAGAATTAAAAACAGTGCTGTTTTCTGTCATAATTTCATATTCTTTTAAGTAAGAATTACTTTTTCAGTGACTGAAGAGCTTTTATTAATACTTAATTCTTTTTTACACTCTTTATTAACTGATTTGAGTTGCACACTTGTTGTGTGAGAAGAATTGAATAATTTAGAATAAAATTGAATAGTTTTAATCAATTTCTCTGTAAAAAATTGATTTATTTTTTATCAGTTTTTCTCTCAAAAACTGTTATATTATCTGATTTATTATCAATTAATATCATACTTTTTCTCACTGTATCCCAAGAAAGAGATTGTAAAGATTTTATTGATTTATCTCAAAAATCAATTTTAGTTTATTAGATTCTCTTCAAAAATCTAACCTAGTTACTGAACTAGTGTGAAAAAAATCAGGTGTTTTATACATAAAAGTCTTTTATTCTTCTTTTGAAACAGTCTGACCAACTTTTCAATTGAAAACAGACTTAGAAATATCTCAATTGAAACAGTCTGATTAACTTTTCATTGAGTGAAAACAATGAGTTCAAAAATACACTCAGTTGATGTGGAAAAAGATGCTTTCTCAAATGCTATTTCTGAGATTGAAATTCTGAAGAGAAGAAAGAAAGAAGAAATAGAGAAACAACAAGTTCTTGAAATACAGAAACTTGAAAAAGTAAGCAAGATTCTTGAAAAGCAGTGTCTGAGTAAGATGAATAAAGAAGTTCTGTTAATTCTTCATACTCAGACTAGATAACTACAGAAGATGATCAAGTTCAAACTTAGAATCTCAAACACAGTTCAAAAAACATTGAAAATTCCTAGTACAATCACTGACTCTTTATCTTACTCTTCTTCATTCTTTTTTCCTACTTCTTCTTCTTCTTTGAATCAGAAGAAAATATATGCTCAAGTAGCTGAATCTGCTATCTCTAAATCTGCTGTCTCAAAACCTGCTCAAAATCCTGAGAAAACTAAGAAGAATACTGCTCATGCCTCTATTCATAGAAAAGTGAAAAAGAAAATATAAAAAGAGAAAAACTTTCAAATCTTCAGAAATAGAAGACTTATTCTCAAAGTCTCAAATCAGAATATTCTGCAAAGAAACAAGCTAAACTCAAATCTCATTTTCAGAATCAGAAATGAAATTAATCAGCAGTTCTTTTCTCAGTTAATAACTGATATTGAAGTTTAAAAATCAGTTATAACTTCAATTGAGTTATTATTCTTTGAAAACTTCATCATTCTGACTACAATGCCTGAATTCAGTGCTGAATTCCTTATTCAGAATAAGAATCTCTGAAAGTCAGTAGTAGAATCTTTATTAAACATAATAATTCTATCTGAAAGAGATGAAAAGTGAGATAAATTCATTCTTTATAATATTTCAGTTGAAATTTTTGACTGTGAAGAAGAAATGCTACTTCTTAAAAATGAATTGAAAGAATACAACTCTATTCAACTGAGAAAGAAGCCTATATGACTAAATTCAATTGAGTTCAGATAAAGCAGGAGAAATGCCTCTGTTCTAGTATATATAAAAACACTTGAACAGTCAAAGATCTCTGAAGTAAGAGTAGCAGATTTGAAAATGAGAGTTCATGAATACAAAGACTCAAGAATGAATCTCAAAGCTCAAACACAGTGTTCAAACTATCAAAGATATGAACACTTTACAATCTCATGTTTTAGAGACTCAAAATGTGCATTCTGTGCCAGAGATCACAAAACTAGTGAGTATGAATGTGAAACATGCTCAAAAAGAGATGAAATTTATCAATATACTCTGCTTAAGTGCTCTAATTGTAAAGAAAAATATACATCTAGCTCAAAAGAATGTATATTTACTTCTAGAACTCAAAAGAACTAAAGAAAAGATGAAGCTCAAAGTCAATCTAGAACTGAAGAGAAGAGTCAAGCCAGTAGACTTACAACTGCAAGCTTAAAAAGAAGAAACTCTTAACTATCTAAATCTTCAAACTCTAATTCTCCAGCTAAATATAAACAGAATTTGAATTCTCAAACTTCTGTTAAGATTAGAGAATTAAGAAATGACTCTGATAATAAACTAGATATAATGCAAGCAGTTGAGATTCCTACTTTTAAGAATAGTTATAATCTACTATCTGATAATAGTGATTAGATTCTACTCTTCTCTCTTTTAGTATGAATATACAACAAAAACAACAAAAAAAGTTTAAAAACTCTTCAAAAATTACATTTATTCAAAATAATATGAATAGAAACTCAAATTGTATTTATTCTTGTCTTCAAATTGCATTTAAATAAAAAGTTAATTTTATACTGCTTCAGAAGCTGAATTTTGATGCTGAGTAAAAATATGTCATTTCTCATTCAAGCTACTACTGCTTTTTACCTCAAAAGTCTGAGATAAAGTCAAGAGTAGTGATCTATGAAAGAAAGAGATTAAGATATCAATTTAATCTAAGATTTGATATCATGTCTGACCCTGATATTCTGATGAGTGATATTATAGATAAAGAAAATGAGTTTGATACTATACAGCTCATAAATATCTATAATGAAAAGTTATTGAAGAAAAATAACAATATCTGAATAATTGATAGAGAATTTCTGAATATAATCTTATCAAGAAACTTTATAATTGTAGAAGATTTTAATACACATCATCTCTGATGAAATTCAGAATGCAAGAGAGCAGTGAGAGCTGATAATCTAGTTAAATGAATCTTTGAGCATCAATAGATTGAT
>NW_003101663.1:33856-34973 GCF_000003855.2 Blastomyces gilchristii SLH14081
TCTGAAAGACAAGAATGAGCTATATTGAAATTCTGGTCAAGATATCTCAAATGAAATGCTTGAGAATAGAGTGAAGCTTATTACATCTATTATTCTAATAAGTGTTAGAGATAATATTTCAAAGAGAAAATCTTCTGAGTATTCAAAACCTTGATGAAATAAGAATATCTTATCTAAAAGAAAAGAATTAGCTACTGCTAGAAGAGATTGAAAGAATGATATAATATCTGATAAAGAGTTCAAAGCTGTCAGAAATGAATATTTTTCAGATATTAAAAAAGCTAAAACAGACTGCTGAAATAAATTTCTTGAAGAAGTATAAGAAAAGAAAGTTTTTAAAGCTTTTAACTATACTAAAATAAGAAGTGTAGTAAAACTTTCAACCTTAAAATATAAGTTTCAGAATAAATCATATACAGCAAACTCTTTTAAGAAAAAATGTCAAGCTTTTATAAGAACTCTCTTTCAATACTCATCAGATTCAGATTCAGAGAAAGAGAATATGTTACTTCTTAACTATATTGATGAAAATAACTGGGAATGACCTGATCTTACTCAAGATAAATTAGAGTCAGCTATTTTCTCAAGTTCAGTTAAGACTGCTGCAGGGCCTGATTCAATTAATCACTTGATTATTCAAAATATATACTTCTACTTAAAGAATGAATATTTTAAGCTCTTTTTCAATCTCTTAAAAAATGAATATCATTCTGAATGCTGAAGAGAAGCCACTGAAGTGATTCTTATAAAGCCTAATAGAAAAACTTCAATTTCTAAGTTATATAGAGTAATATCTCTATTGAACTGTCTAGAAAAGGTTTTAGAAAAGATAATAGCTACTTAACTATCTTTTATAAGCTCTGTCAGTAATTCTCTTTTATTCAGTGAATAAATGAGGGATAGAAAACAGTGTTCTGCAATTGACACTGTTCTCTCAGTTGTTCATGATATTTAAATAGCAAAGCATGAAGATCTGGTCTCAACTGCAGTTTTATTGATATAAAAGAAGCATTTGATCATGTTTCAAAGTCAAAGCTAATTCAGACATTGAGATGTTAAAACTGTCACTTTCTCAATAAAATGAGTAGACAATTTTGAATCTAAAAGAATTGAGTCA
>NW_003101663.1:35073-38011 GCF_000003855.2 Blastomyces gilchristii SLH14081
TCTAAACAAGATTCTTTTATTTTCTTCTTATAAAAAGATCAGGAACATAATTTTTAAATAGATCTGCTTAATTCTGCACTCTCTTTTGCAGCTGAATCAGTCAATTCATTGTCATGAATATTCATATGAGCAGGAACTCAGTGTAGATGAATTATCAGTTTTAATGTTCTTCTCTTTTGAATTTTCAAAACAGAGTTTAAGATCAGTTTAAGATTCATTTGATCATTATGAATCTGACTATTTCTAAGTCTTTTTAAAGCAGCTTGACTATCAGAGAATATTCATATCTCTTTCAAATAATTTCCTCTTTTATAAGATGTTATTTCAATGAGTTTGAAAGCTTTCACTATTACAAATAGTTCAGTATCAAAGACTTCATATTCACAGTCTAGATTTTAGAAATCTGTGATAAAATTAATATTATCTTCAGTATAAGCAATGTCTGTGTCTAATCTATTCCAAGTTCTCATTTTTTGAGTCATCTGAATAAATCAGAATAGAGTCTTTTATATTGATTGTAGAAATTCTCTTTAAATACTGTTCATATTCTTTCTCTTTTAATAGTTCACTTATTTATAAGTCTATAAGAGATTCAAGCTTTTCTCTTCAGAGTGATAACTTCTCATGATCAACTTTTTCAATATTTAAAGAAGAAAATTGATTTTTAATCAGAGAGTATAGTCTGTACAGTTGAGAAGGCATTTTCTTTGAAGAATTATTTTCATTTCAATCAAGAAATCTATTTCAATTCAGTTCATTTCCAGAGTTAATTGATGAAAATGAAGAAGAGACTCTTTCTCTGATTATATAATTTAAGCTCATCTTTACAACTCTCAGAGCATAGTTTATACAGGCCTTTTCAAATCTAATAGCAGAAGAAGGAATTGAAGCTTCAATTTTCATTGCTTTAATAGAAGATGATTTAAATACTCTCAGAATTCTTCTCAAGACTCTGTTTTGCAGACTTTGAAAGAGTTCAGTGAAATTCTCTTGATTATTTCATCAAACTTGAACTTTATAATCAGCTACTGATGTAATACAGGCTATATATAACTGTCTCATAGCCTGGAAGAATAGACTTCTCTCTGTATTTGATAGTCTGATTATGTTATTCAACAGTCTTTCTGTCTTGACAGTTCTTTATTGAATGTGATATTTAAAATTCAACTTAGAGTTTAATCATACTTCTAATTATTTAACATTTACACTGGGTTTAATCTCTCTATTTAAAAGAGTTAGAGATAGTTCTTTCTCATTGAATCTAGAAAAGAAATGAATTAACTCAGTTTTATTTATATTAAATTGAATTTGATTGATATCTGCTTTAACAAAGATTTTCTTTACAGCTTCTTTAATTACTTTCAAATTCTCTTTGATAGTTTTTGAGCTGTAGACTAGATCAATATCATTCATATAACTCAGAGATCACACTATTCTCATATTTCTATTTTTGAATAGATATGCAGTGTATATTGCAAATAAAATGAGTGAGATTAAAGATTTCTGTAATACTTCTATTTTTATCTCAGTCTTATCTTATTTCATTTCATTAAAGAAGAGTTATATAATTCTTTTAGATATAAAACAGTTAACTCATTTTATTAGAGAAAGTGACAGTTTTAATATCTTTAATATCTGAATTAACTTTGACTTTAAAACATGATCAAATACTTCTTTTATATCAATAAAAACTGCAGTTGAGATCAGACTCTCATACTTTGCTATTTGAATATTATGAATAACTGAGAGAACAGTGTCAATTACAGAACACTGTTTTCTATCTCTCATTTATTCACTGAATAAAAGAGAATCATCTATAGAGCTTATAAAAGATAGTTGAGTAGCTATTATCTTTTCTAAAATCTTTTCTAGACAGTTCAATAGAGATATTACTCTATATAACTTAGAAATTGAAGTTTTTCTATTAGGTTTTGTAAGAATCACTTCAGTGACTTCTCTTCAGTATTCAGAATGATATTTATTTTTCAAGAGATTGAAAAAGAGCTTAAAATATTCATTCTTTAAGTAGGAATATGTATTTTAAATAATTAAGTGATTAATTGAATCAGGATCTGCAGCAGTTTTAACAGAACTTGAGAAGATAGCTGACTCTAATTAATCTTGTGTAAGATCAGGTCATTCCCAGTCATTTTCATCAATGTAGTTGAGAAGTGATATATTCTCTTTCTCTGAATCTGAATCTGAATCTGGTGAGTTCTGAAAGAGAATTCTCATGAAAGCTTGACATTTTTTCTCAAAAGAGTTTACTGTATATGATTCATTCTGAAACTCATATTCTAAGGCTGGAAGTTTTGCTACACTTCTTGTTTTAGTATAGTTAAAAGCTTTAAAAACTTCCTTCTCTTATGCTTCTTCAAGAAATTTATTCCAGCAGTCTGTTTTAGCTCTTTTAATATCTGAGAAATATTCATTTCTGACAGCTTTGAACTCTTTATCAGATATTACATCATTCTTTCAATCTCTTCTAGCAGTAGCTAATTCTTTTCTTTTAGATGAGATATTCTTATTTCATCAAGATTTTGAATACTCAGAAGATTTTCTTTTTAAAATATTATCTCTAACACTTGTTAGAATAATAGATGTAATAAGCTTCACTCTATTCTCAAGCATTTCATTTGAGATATCTTGACCAGAATTTCAATATAGCTCATTCTGTCTTTCAGATTTTAACAGTTTTATGCTTTATTATTATTATTATTATTATTATTTCATTATACTCATATGCAAGCGGAGCTTATGATGAGTCCTTGCGTGATGTTAAATACAGGTCAAGTGTTGATTATACAGGAGGAAATACAGGTGTTGAGACCACGCCAAGATAACAAGAACATAGGAAAATACATAGAAGTGCCAATTAGATACATGTGATAGTGCCTTCCAAGCCGAGGAGCATAGAGCAGGACGGGAAGCGATTTGT
>NW_003101663.1:41695-92430 GCF_000003855.2 Blastomyces gilchristii SLH14081
AAGGGCGGTACGAGGGTGAGACTTGGCGTTGGTGTTTTGGAACATCAAAGATGGACAGGGTTTTCGCGGAGGTCGCTCCTCAGATATCTCCACAACTACAGATCGGGGATCTTCCAAAATTGAGAAGATTGGTGCATATGGCTAGGTCACTTCACCTTACAATTTGTATGACACTCTGGCCCGGGGTTGTGGTGTGGTAGGGGAGAACGGGGGATATTCCCATACAGGAGTTTTGAACAACGTCCGGTTCACATTTGGCTGGATAACTCCACCACCACACAGGGTATGCGGTCGGCGATGGGGTCAGAATGCTCGTATGATCGAGGGCTTTTCGATGGATCTATCAGCGGGTTCTTATTCGAAAAATCAAGTGAGTTTGTGGTGATCTGTTGCATGTGAGTGTCTGTGAATGCTCAGTATCTCTATCAAGAATTTCTTCATTATTTTGTTTGAAATAAATGTAACTGAAGGTGAAAGAGCCATGTGAAGAGAAGATCAGTTAATCACCTGTCTCATCTCAGTTCATATAATAATGAGATGTTCTTTTTACAGCTGCTTTTTATTAACATACATGATTCTCTGAGCTTTGAGACTCTGTGAACAGTGCATGATGTTTGCTACTCTACATTTTATACAGTATATCAGACACTTAATCTTCTGTATAATGATAATAAGTGAATCATTACATTTGAATCTGCTGTTATATTTACAACTGCTCACTGCATGCAGTCAGTATTCATCACTGCATTGATTTATAAAAATGTTACAGATTCATCTGCTCTCTGAGTATGTTTTCATCATACTCTCTGTGATAATCTTTCACATTAACTGCATCAGATGAATTCAGACTGTATTAATAATACTTCTTCAGAAGATTTATATTATAACTATGATCTGTTTCTTATTCAGCAGCTTCTGTATGAGTTTGATAAGACTCTTGCAGACTTCAATCTTTCTGCATGCAGCTCTGTATGAAATAATCTTATTAAAAATCAGCTACTTTTTGAGAAGCAGAACTACAATCTTATAGAGAAAATCATCACTGTAAACACTCTGCAGATGCAGTTGAATGACAATCAATGCTATGTATATGATTCAATCCTGGTCACAATAGAATTACAGCCATCTCACTATTTTATACAGAGTTCAGATGACACTGATAAAACATTTCTTTACAGAGCTCTCTATAGCTGTCTATATACAGGTGAAAAACCAGTTCTTTATATAACTTTCTCTGACATTGCAGCTATTCTTTTATCACATGACAGAACAGCTCACTCACATTTTAGCATTCTGATTGAATTGAATATAGATTTCATGTCAAAGATAACTATTCACAGTGAACTGAGCTGTCTGCTGCAGACTGTGAATTTGATTATTTGAGATAAGACCCTCATGCAGCACTGCTATTATATGAAGATTGTTAACTATCTTCTTCAAGATTTATATTCATCAGATGAGCTTTTTGATGATGTCTCTATTATATTTAATAATGATTTTACACAGACTCTGTCTGTTGTATCATGTGATAGTCATGCTGCAGTTATTACAGCTTGTCTGCAGTATTTATATATATAACAGCAGTTAACTGTACTGCACTTGATAAGAAATATGAGACTCACTGTGAATAATGACAATGTGATATTTATGAATTGACTTGATTAAATGTCATATAATCTGGACTTCATTGATCATATTGATCTTCTATTATATATTCATCAGACTGCTAATATCAGTGTGCTGTGTGAGAGAATGTTTTCTACAGCTGAATTTAGAACTGCAGCAGTCTGCTCTGATTACTTCAAAAGCTGTGTCATTCTCACTGTATTAAATCAGAATGCATTTCACATTAATGAACAGATTATAACAGTTATATCAGAGAACATTCATACATTCTATACTGCAGACATGACTCATATAGATGATCTGGCTCTGAGCTGTGAGAAGTTCTCTCACAAATATCTGGCTGTTATTAACTATTCAGCCCTGTCATTATCTATATTAAGATTGAAAGTGAGTACTTCTGTCATACTTCTGTATAATCTCTGACTGTCTGAAGAGCTCTGCAATGACATAAGAATAATTATACAGTGAATGATAATCTGTTTACTTAAGATGAAGATCATATTCAGTATGTATAAGAGTTCAGTTCATATACTATCACAGATTAATCTACATACTTGATCTGTTGAGATTTCATTTAATATGACTTACTGTCAGTTTTCAGTCTGTTCATACTTTGTAATGATAATTAATAAGTCTCAGAGACAGTCTCTTTCTACTGTTGATATTAATCTCAGAAACTCTGTATTCTTACATGATCAGCTGTATATTGTACTTTCTCAAACTACAGATATCAGTCAGTTGACTGTTCTGCTGAATGAGAATGATGAGAAATATACATTAAATAAGATATATTCAGAGATTCTATAGTTTCTTAATTAATACTTCTACTACTGCTGTTTTTTCTTCATTATCTACAGAATATCATTTTCAGATGTTAAAATAGAGGTCTTTAAATATGTAAAAAACTGTCATTTCAAATTGACACTAACTATTAAAAAAAAGAAAAAAGCAATAATGTCTCATCAGACTCATACAGCCTGCTCACATCACTCTCTATTTTTTGAATTTTTTAATCAGAGCTATAATGCCTGTGAAGATGCTCTGTTGACTGAGCTGAGTCATCTATAACAGGCTCACAGTCTCACTCTGCTCTCTACATAAATACTTCATCTCTTTCTCTATCTTATAGAGTCAGTGCATCTCCATTCACAGCTGTAATAACTTCAACTTCATGATTTCACTGCTACTCATCTCATCATCCTTCTCTTCATTCTTCAGAGTCATAAACATCGCCTGTTTCTTTTTGACTGAATCAGACAGCTCAGTCATCTGACTCAGCTTCACACTGACAGCTTACTTCTTCTTCTTTCTCTTCTTCTTCTCATTCTCCCCTGCAGTGATTGTATTGACAGGGACAGCAGTCTGCTGATTCTCTGTTATTTGTATGTCAGTATATATATTTTATATATACATTTTACTAATGAATTTGCATGCTGTAGAAATAATTCATTACTTATCAGACTACAAGCTGCAGTGTTTGTTTAGTGAATTATAGTAATAATTTACACAGACTCTCTTTAATATGCTGAAGATTATAACACACTTAATAAACAAACTGTGGTTCTTCTCACATGAGCTGCATAGTGAGATGACTTTGATATCACAGCTGTGAACAAGTGCTGATTCTACATTTATTGTTCTTTTTAGCTGAGGCTCAAAATTCTCCTCACACAGTACTATATCTCTCTTGAGCTTCATCTCTCACAGCTGTGCAATGATCTCACTACTGTTCTTGATGATCTGTTCTACCAGCAGCTGTAGCCTATGTTCAGGCGTCCACACATTGGCAGGCTGCTGGTGTGGCTGCTGAGGGGCAGGCGCAGGCAGATTGGCAGGCTGCTGGGGCTGCTGAGTCTCTAGAACTTGCTGAGCTTGCTCTGCACTATTATTAGCCATAATTCCATCATTTCTGAGCTGTTTATTTTTGGTTTTTTGATAGTTCTCTACTTACATTCAGCCATTTTGTCTGCTTCAATGTTTTGAGGGTTGATAGATGTAAATTGTGACATTTCAAATGCTTGCTATTTAATTGTAATTGCTATATTCTCTACATGAGCTGTCTGATATTTAATTACACCTCACTTAGAGCTTCTACATTTACTCTACAACACTACTACAGTGTTATTCATCTTTTTCATCTATGTGATTATTCTCTATTAACATATTAACAGCTGTGGATTACATGGAATTCATCTATACAAGTCACATGCAGTTGTTCATATCTCATTACATTCGTCCGAGGGATTAAACAGCGCGTTTTTCAAGCTGAATAAGCGAGCGCAAGCGAGCGATTAAGGCTTGTACTTATTAATATCTATCAGTAGTTCTGCTTCTTGTAGTCATTGTAATATCTTTTACATATACTCTTGATATTCTTTTCTGAATTCATCAGTGAAGATGAGAATATTATCTAGATAAATAGATACAAACTCATTAAGAAAATCTCAGAGTACTCAGTTAATATACTTCTGAAATATACTGAGAGTGTTAGTCAGTTCAAAGAGTGTGACTATTTATTCAAAGAGACTATAACATGTTTAAAATACTGTAAATCATTCATCTTCTTCAGTGATACAAATTTTATGAAATATGATAATAATATCTAGTTTTATAAATCATTGAGCTCATCTGATTCATGCTAGAGTTTCATTGATAAGAGATAAGAGATATCAATCTTTCTTTATTAATCTGTTCAGATCTCAGTAGTTCACACAGAATCAGAGTTCTTCATCTGATTTCTTTATAAAGAGAATAGAAGCTGTGATGAAAGAGTTACTAATGTATATGAATTCTTTATTCAACAGATCATTGAGTGTCTTTTGAAGAAGAAGAAGTTCATCTCAGAACATGTTATAAAGAGAGTCTCATAACAGTTCAGAGTTCTTATCATTCTTTTTCTCTAACTTGATACTGTGATTCACTTCAGAATCTTATAAGAAAGATATATTTATAATATTATCTTATCAGAAGATATCTAGATATTCATGATATTATTGAGAGAGTTTCATACAAGAATCTGTTATTATAATATAAGATCACTTTTCTAGAGTCTTTTTAATATCAGTCAGACTGATGAAATAGATTGATATATAATTCTGCTATCAGTGATTCTTTCAGCAACTTCTTTTTCTGAGTATTTTATAGATGTTAACAGAGATCTGTGTCAGATCAATAGTCTTATGAATATCATCTTTGTGAATTCTATCATTGTTAGAGAATATCAAGCTTCTGTTTTAAGTATTCAATAAGATATCTTATTCAGATAGTCAGATAAGTTCTAACATAAGATTATAATCAAGATTATCAACTTCATATGCATAGACATCTTCATGTTGATATTCTCTCATATCTATGATCAGCTTCATTATATAACAGATACAAATGTCTTTTGAATCATCAAATTCTGTGAGAAGTTAAGGTTTTGATAAAGAGATACACTGAAGATTATAATATCTTATAACTGAAGATTTTATTATTGTATAGTGACATAGATCACTGTCTATCATGACTTTTATATTATATATATTATCAATCACAGTAGATATAAGAATTATATTCATTGTTATCTTCTCTTTAAATTATTATCATCTGATCTCTTTAAGCTTCTGTTTATGAATTTGAACAGAAGCTAATCTTTTTCCTGTTTCATTAGAACATTCTCATAGTTATCTTTCAATTCTTTCTCTAATATAACATGATTGATAGGAACAGACACTGATTCATTCTTTAAATAAGAAGACACTAATCTTTCTCTCAAGTATGAAGACACATAGATTAATTAGCAGTTGAAAGCAATGTGTTCTGATCAGTTACAGTTAATGCACACTTTATATTGACATTGATCAGTGACTTCTTTAAGAGTGATCTCAGAGACTCAGAAGCCTGTTCAGACAGCAGAGACTCTTGCTTATGTATAGATATTTAAGTCTACTTAATTCATAATATCTGCATCATTGTTATTCCTCAGCACAGATGTATAAGTTACTGAAGTGTAACATCTTCTATCACTATTCTGTATATTCTTGAGCTTGATAAGACAGTTATTTATTGTCTGAAGCTGTATACAGAAGTCTTTATAAGTCTGATCTTTATCTACACTTATAAGAGTCTGTAAGAGTTTAAAAGTTAATATCTTCTTAAGCATACTAATCTTTATTCAATTCTTTTAAGATTGATTATCTGCTTCTAGAATCTTGATGTTGAAGTCAGAAATAAATGTTGTAAGAGAAGTGTTTCTCTGTCAGATACTCTGTAATCAATCTAATGTTTTCTGTTATATAACAGTGTCTTGAAACAGCCAGCGTGGCCCAGTTGATAAGACTGATAACCAAGGCCGCACACATTAGAGGTGCGTGGGTTCGAATCCCACCGCTGGCACCTGCTACTTCTTACTCATGAAAGCCCTCATATAATAGAGGCTGAGTCTAATTAGTAAGGCTTAATGCAGGGTAGAACTCTCTACTGCAAGCTAAGTCACTAGTTAAGCGAGATTCTGTGAACACTCATCAGAGCTGATATGAGATGCTAATATCTCACTATTCTACTATACACCTGTCAAGGTTCTAATGATATAGAGTCAAGTCTAATGTAGTGATTATACACTACTTAAGTAAGTCTCTAACTAGAGCTGTCATCAGAGCCTAGCTCTCTCTCAAATACAGAAAATGATTTTGAAAATCATCTGACTAGCAGATCTAGACACATATCTAGACTCTAGACAGAGTACTCTGATAGACTAGAGCCTGCAAGCTCTCTGCCAAGCTCTAATACTGACAGGGAGAACTGCAGTCATCAAGTCTATAATTAGTCTCTAATATGAAGTGAGGTCACAACAGCTGATTGATAGACCTATGAGCATCTAATGAGACCGAGATCAGCAATCAGAAGCTTGATATGTACATCACTAAGTGAGTGATAGCAGTCACTAACTAACATCTCTGGAAATTAGTGGCTGGTCTGAGAGGACAGACACAGTGATCAATTAATTATAGAGAGTTAAATGTAATTAGCTTAAGATGCATTCTGCAGGTGACTAGCACCTGTAGTCATCTTCTATTAAAGTAATGAAAATTGAAGCTTCAATTTCTTCTTCTACTATTAGATTTGAAACGGCCTGTATAAACTATACTCTGAGAGTTATAAAGATGAGCTTAAATCATATAATTAGAGAAAGAGTCTCTTTCTCATTTTTATCAGTTAACTCTGAAAATGAACTGAATTGAAATAGATTTCTTGATTAAAATGAAAATGATTCTTCAAAGAAAATGCCTTCTCAACTTTACAGACTATACTCTCTGATTAAAAATCAATTTTCTTCTTTAAATGTTGAAAAAGTGAATCATGAGAAGTTATCTCTCTGAAGAGAAAAGCTTGAATCTCTTATAGACTTATAAATAAGTGAACTATTAAAAGAGAAAGAATGTGAACAGTATTTGAAGAGAATTTCTATAATTAATATAAAAGACTCTATTCTGATTTATTCAGATGACTCAAAGAATGAGAATCTGAATAGATTAGATACAGACATTGCTTATACTGAAGATAATATCAATTTTATCTCAGATTTCTGAAATCTAGACTGTGAATCTGAAGTCTTTGATGCTGAACTATTTATAATAGTGAAAGCTTTCAAACTCATAGAAATAAAATCTTATAAAAGAGAAAATAGTTTAAAAAAGATATGAATATTCTCTGATAGTCAAGCTGCTTTAAAAAGACTTAGAAATAGTCAGATTTATAATGATCAAATGAATCTTGAACTGATCTTAAACTCTGTTTTGAAAATTCAAAAGAGAAGAATATCAAAGCTGATAATTCATCTACACTGAGTTTCTGCTCATATGAATATTCATGATAATGAATTGACTGATTCAGCTGCAAAAAAGAATGCAGAATTAAGCAGATCTATTCAAAAAGTTATATTCTAGTCTTTTATAAAGAGAAAAATAAAAGAATCTTGTTTAGACAAGTGAAATGAAAGCTGGCAGAAACAAAAGAAGAGTATACATTATTCAAGATTTGAAACAAAATCTAAGTGAAAATCTTGTTTAATTAAATGTAAAAAGAAAATATTCTCATCTATAATACAGCTGAAACTAGAACATAGCTATTTCAAATCTTATATACAAAGATTTAATGATAGATTTGACTTAATAGAATGCTCATTCTGCAATGCAAATGAGAATTCTGAGTATATTATAATACACTATGTATTATACAATAGTCTCAGAGTCAGATTGAAAAAGAAGTATAATCTAAATTAATTAAATATAAGATTCTTATTCTTAACTGAGACAGGAATTAAATATTTAATAGACTTTCTATCAGAAACTCAAGCAGCTATAAGAAAATGACTAAATTCAGAATTATCTGAATATGAAGAGGAGAAAATCAATCAGATATAGTCTGTTAAAACAGCTATATACTATCTTTTAATAATTTGTTTTGTTACAGTCTTTCTTTACTTTATCTTTTTCTTTCAATTTCTTTCTGTCTATCTATTTAATGTGTCTATCTTTAAGACTGTGTTCTCTTTTCCTTTGTCATGATATTGTCAAATGATTTCAAAGTATCAGAAGATGTTAAAACACTGTAATTTATAAACAGTTTTTGTATTCTGAGCTGGAATTTTCTGATTTTGTATATCTGAAATTGATGAATGTATAATAGTTAACTTTACAGATATAGGAAAAACTCTGAGAACTAAAAGTTCTCAGGTAGATGTCATAGTCTCTGACTGCATACATCTATAATTGAAGAATAATAATAATAATACAGTGTCTTGAAACAGAATATCAAGATATTTAATGATATTATCAGATATTCACAATGCTGATTTATATACTTTTATTTATGAATGAAACTTCTGTTTCATATAATTCTTTAATTGTTCATTGTTATATCTATCAATCTTGATTAATTAATAAACTGATGAAATCTTTATCTACACTTAGTTTTACAAGCATTTCCATTCTTCATGATGAGTAGAGAGTGAGATTAAAAGTATTAAAATATGTAGAAGTATCTAAGCATTCTTTCAGTGCTTTTATATTTAATTCTGTAGATATTGAAATTGTATGAGTTAATCATTGAATCTCTTTGTATTGAAGTTGTTGAGTTGCATGCATATCAGCTATTTATTGTTATTATAATTTCAACATTGCTCAGAGCCACTGTGACATTGTATCTATGCTTGTATTCAAGGGTTTCATATTATCATTAGACATGGTTATATTGATTGTTGAATGTATAATATCTGTGAAATCTGAAGAAGTGTAATTGTATTCTCATATATCTGAGTGTCAGAACTCTCAGATCTTTCACTGATATTCTCTTATAAGATCTTATTCTCTTTGTAAGATCTTATTACAGAGTCAGAGTGACTGATGAGCAAGCTTCTATCTGAAGACTCAGTGTCTGCTTAACTATTTAACTGTTTCTCTATTTCTTACACATTATTACATATTCAGATATCTCTCAATAAATAATCATTTCTGATGAGAAGATGATGCATGAATAATCATTTTCTAATAAGAAGATGATGAATATTTTTATAGTGTAAGAGGTCTACACTGAATAGATCAGTATAATATTATAGATCTTATATAACAAAGATAAAAATGTTAAAGAAGGAAAGAAAGAGAAAGTGCGAGAATCAGTGATTGAGATGAATATTTATACGTGTATGTGGTGGTGTACGCGGTGGAGCTTCGGGGCGGAAGAATATGCGCGCGTTCGTAGCGGCCGCGGATCGGCGATCGGGAATGAAAGAATCTATGGAGTGTAATGAAATAGTCTATATGATTGATCGGGCGCAGCCCGCCACACTTATATTAGAACTTGCCTGGCTATCTGAACAAGGCATCTTATTAAATACTTGAAATAGGAGCTTGATATTCCCTAACAATGATAGAATTCATGAAGATGATATTCATAAGACTATGAACCTTACACAGATCTCTGTCAATACTTATGAAATACTCTGAAAAAGAAGTTATTAAAACTGCTGATAAAATCATCAACAGTAAGATTATATATCAATCTATTCTGTCAGTCTGACTGATATTAAGAAAGCTCTAGAGAAGTTATTCTGTACTATAATAACAGATTCTCATACAAAACTCTCTTAACAATATCATGAATATCTAGATGTCTTTTAACAAGATAATATTACAAATTTACTTCTCTTACAAGGTTCAGAAATAGATCACAGTATTGAGTTAGAGAAGCAGAATAATAAGAACTCTGAATCATCATGAGACTCTCTCTATAATATGTCTTGAGATGAACTTCTTCTTCTTCAGAAGACACTCAATGATCTGTTAAATAAGAAATTCATATATATTAGTAACTCTTCTACTGCAGCTTCTATTCTTTTTACAAAGAAATCAGATAAAGAACTCTGATTCTGTGTGAACTATTGAGATCTGAACAGATTGACAAAGAAAGATCATTATTTCTTATTTCTCATCAATGAAATCTTAGCATGTATTGAATAAGCTCAATGATTTATAAAGTTAGATATCATCACTGTGTTTCATAAGATTTGTATTACTGAAGAAGATGAATGACTTACTATATTTTAAACATATTATAATCTCTTTGAATGAGTAGTCACACTCTTTGAACTGATCAATACTCTCAGTACATTTCAGAAGTATATTAACTGAGCACTCTAAGACTTTCTTAATGAATTTATATCTACTTATCTAGATGACATTCTCATCTTCACTGATAAATTCAGAAAGAAATATCAAGAGTATGTATGAAAAGTATTATAATGACTACAAGAAGCAGAACTATCAATTGATATTGATAAGTGTGATTTCAAAGTTAGAAGTACTAAAAACTTAGATTTTGTCATAGAAGCTGATAAGAGATTTAAATGAATTCTGAGAAGATCTCTGTCATTCTTGAATAAGAAGCTTCATGCACTGTGAAAGATGTATGAAGTATCATTGAATTTACTAACTTCTATTGATAATTTATATGAAACTTCTCAGATATTGTGAGATCACTTACAGAGCTTATTAAAAAGAACTCAGTATTTTAATAATCAATGAACACTGAAGCTGCATTTATATAGATAAAGAAGATATTTATTAACACTTCTCTGCTGATAATATTCAATTCTGATCATGAGACAGTTGTTGAAGCTGATTTCTCTGACTATGTCATAGAAGAAGCTATATTATAATATGATAATGAAGATATTCTATAATTATATATATTTATATCTAAGAAACTGAGTTCTGCTGAATACAATTATGAGATCTATAATAAGAAACTTCTCATAATTATACACTGTCTAGAAGAATAAGACTTCAAACTCTGAAGTATCTCTGAATTTAAGATAATCATAAATTATAAGAATCTTAAATACTTTATAATAATCTGTAAACTCACTGAATAACAGATATAATAATCTGAGTTTCTAAGCTACTTTTATTTTATAATACACTATTATCTCAGCAGTCAAAACTCAATGACAGATGCTCTCTCATGATGAGAACAAGATATACTGTTCAATGTGACAGATATACACTAAATGAATTGAAAATATTAACTCTTAAATCTGAAGAGATTAGTTGATCATGATAAGATTACTCATGACACTATACATACTTCACTGATCAGAACATTCTCTGAATCTACACTAAATAAATTGTGATATATAACAGCTCAAACTGATGAACTTCTTCAAGCACTCACTAAAGCAGTATATCAAGAAGCACTCTGATTTCTCCCAGAACTACATATAAGAACTGATATCTCAGAATGTTCAATTGATAATAATAACACTCTACAGTTCTGTGAATGATGCTGAGTCTCTCACTCTGAACTCTTACATACTCAGATAATACAAGAGATGCATGATTTGTATATAACTGATTATTCAGACTGTGAACAACTGTATAAAATGATCTCTTGAGAGTTCTACTGATCTGAGATATTAAACAGTATCAGATACTTCATCTGAAACTGTAATCACTGTTCTTCTATTATCTTATAAAAGAACTGTAGAAAAGATCTACTGAAATCACTTAATATCTCTAATAGAATCTGATAAGATATAGTGATTGACTTCACTATTAATCTATCTAAGAGTAAGAATTGTAAGAACATTCTGATCATTGTTAACTGACTAAGTAAAGATATAATATTAAAATCTTATAATAAGATGAATGCTGAATAAGTTACTGAAGTCTTCTTATGAAGTTTATTCTATCAGATACATGAGTTACTGAGATCTATTATATTGAACTGAGACTATCAATTTATGAGTACTCTCTGAACAAGAATCTGTCAAGTTCTCAAGATTATATATCATCTGTCAACTATCTATCACTCTGAGACTGATAATACATTAAAATAAATAATTCAGACTGTAAAGAATTATCTCTATAAGTTCTGTAATCACTTATAAGATAATTAACATGATCTGCTTCTACATGCAGAGGTCACTATCAATAAATGAGATGCTGTTTCAACAGATATAAGCCTGTTCTTCCTTACACATGATTATTACATAAAGATGTTGAATCTTCTAGAGATTACACAGTTCACACTAAACTCTCACAGTTTAATTCAGATCATTGACAATATAGTAATAAAGTTTCAAGATGTCTGTGACTGAGTAGAGACCTTCATGACAACTGTGAAACAAGATCAAGAGAATCAAATCAATGTTCACTGAGATCTCATTAAATAATATAAGATAGAAGACTTGATGTGATTGAATCTTAAGAATATATAAATCACATGTTCATCTCATATGCTGAATTACTGCTATATCAAGTATAAAGTGATAGAAGTTCTAGATAGTTATAACTACTATCTTGACACATTATCGGAGATTTATAATGTCTTTTATACAAGCTTACTCTGCTGTGCTGTCACTGATCTGTTTTCTTCTCAACTGACTTCTGACTGACACTCATCAGACATCATAGAAGAAGATAATGAGCTTGAGTGAGAGATTGAGAATATTCTTGATAAGAGATCTCACAGCTGTGACTGACAATATCTTGTGAAATAAGTCAGCTATAATCAACTGATCTGAACTCTGAGTTCCATGTTATCTGAAACAGCAGCTCTTGATCAATGAGAACTGCTTCTGAAAGAAGGGAACTAATGTGATGAGCTGTACCTGATCAATCATATAGACTATTCTGTTACACTTCACAGATTTCAATAATTTCAACTGCTTCATTCTTGAATGTATACACTCTGATTCTCAGTCATTCTCAATCACTGATTCTCAGCTGCCACTCTGATTCTCAGTTATTCTCAATCACTGATCCTCAGCTGCCACAAATGCGTATAGATTCTTTCACCCCGAAGCCTCATCATATACATCATCACATACATATATAAATATTCACTTCAATCATCAATTCTCACACTTTCTCTTTCTTTTTCTTCTCTAATATTTTTCTCTTTATTATATAAGACCTATAAATATTATACTGATCTATTCGGTGTAGGCCTCTTACAGCAAAGCATGAAGGCCTGGTCTCAACTGCAGTTTTTATTGATATAAAAGATGCATTTAATCATGTTTCAAAGTCTAAGATAATTCAAACTTTGAAGATGTTAAAACTGTCACTTTCTCTAATAAAATGAATTAACTGTTTTATGTCTAAAAGAATTATACAACTATTCTTTGATAGAATAAAATAAGATAAGACTGAGATAAAAATAGAAGTATTATAAGAATCTTCAATCTCATCAGTTCTATTTACAATATACACTGCATATCTATTCAAGAATAGAGAGATGAAAATAGTGAGATCTTCAAGTTATGTGGATGATATTAATCTAGTCTACAGTTCAAAGATAATCAAAGAGAATTTAGAAGTGATTGAGAAAGCAGTAAAGAAAATCTTTGTTAGAGCAGATATCAATCTAATTCAATTTAATATGAATAAAACTGAGTTAATTCACTTTTTTCCAAGATTCAATGAGAAAAATCTAAGTCTAACTCTTTTGAATAAAGAGATTAAACTCAGTTTGAATATTAAATGACTAGAAGTATGATTAAACTCTAAGTTGAATTTTAAATATCATATTTAATAAAGAATTATCAAGACAGAGAGACTACTGAATAGTGTAATCAGACTATCAAATACTGAGAGAGGTCTATTCTTTCAGACTATGAGATAATTATACATAGTATGTATTATCTCAGTAGCTGATTATGAAGTTCAAGTTTAATGAAATAATCAAGATAATTTCACTGAACTCTTTCAAAGTCTATAAAACAGAGCTTTGAGAAGAATTCTGAGAGTATTTAAATCATCTTCTATTAAAGTAATGAAAATTAAAGCTTCAATTTCATCTTCTACTATTCAATTTGAGAAGGCCTGCATGAACTATGCTCTGAGAGTCATGAAGATGAGCTTAAATCATATAATCAGAGAAAGAGTCTCTTCTTCATTTTCATTAATTAACTCAGAAAATGAACTGGACTGAAATAGATTTCTTGATTGAAATGAGAATAGTACTTTAAAAAAAATGTTCTCTTAACTGTATAGACTATACTCACTGATCAAAAATCAATTTTCTTCATTAAATATTGAGAAAATTGATCATGAGAAGATATCTCTCTGAAGAGAAAAGCGGAAATTTCTCATAGACTTATAAATAAGTGAACTATCTAAAGAGAGAGAATGTGAACAGTATTTGAAGAAGATCTCTATAATCAATATAAAAGACTCTATTCTGATTTACTCAGATGACTCAAAAAATGAAAGTTTAAATAAATTAGATACAGACATTGCTTATACTGAAGATAATATCAATTTCATCTCAGATTTCTGAAATTTGAGCTGTGAATCTGAAGTCTTTGATGATGAACTATTTACAATAGTAAAAGCTTTCAAACTTGTTAAGATAAAATCTTATAAAAGAGAAAATAACTTGAAAGAGATATAAATATTCTCTGATAGTCAAGCTGCTTTCAAAAGACTTAAAAATAGTCAGATTCATAATGATCAAATGAATCTTGAACTGATTTTAAATTCTGTTATGAAGATTCAAAAGAGAAGATTATTAAAACTGATAATTCATTTACACTGAGTTTCTGCTTATATGAATATTCATGACAATGAATTGGCTAATTCAGCAGCTAAAAAGGGTTCAGAATTAGACTGTAAGAGGCCTACGCCGAATAGATCGGTATAATATTATAGGTCTTATATATAACAAAGAGAAAAACATTAGGGAAGGAAAGAAAGAGAAAGTGTGAGAATCAGCGATCAGGGTGAATATTTATACATGTATACAGTGGCGTACACGGTGGAGCTTTGAGGTGGAAGAATAGAAATTCCGTAGGTTTTCAGCTGAGGATCAGTGACTGAGAGTCGGAATGTTAGAAATCTGTGAAGCGATCTGTGAAGTGACTGAGAATTAAAATGATAGAAATCTGTGAAGTGTAATGAAATAGTAGTCTGTATAATTGATCAGGCGCAGCTCACCACATTAGCCCTCTCTTTCCAGAAGTGAGATAGAGTTGTGAGTGTGTAGTTCTCATCAGTCAAGAGCTACTGTCTCAGATAATACAGAGCTCAGAGTTCAGATCAGATAATCATAGCTGACTCATTTCACAAGATATTATCAGTCACAGCTGCAGAGTCTCTCATTGAGAATATTCTCAATCTCTCACTCAAGCTCATTATCTTCTTCTATAATGCCTGGCAGCTGTCAGTTGAAAGTCAGTTGAGAAGAGAACAGATCAGTGACAGCACAATGAAGTAAGCTTGTATAAAAGACATCATGAATCTCTGATAATGTATCAAGATGATAGTTATAACTATCTAGAACATCTATCACTTTATACTTGATATGACAGTAATTCAGTGTATAAGATGAACATATGATCTGTATATTCTTAAGATTCAATCACACTAAGTCTTCTATCTTATATTGTTCAGTGAGATCTCAGTGAATATTAATTTGATTCTCTTAATCTTATTTCATAGTTATCATGAAGATCTCTGCTCAGTTACAGACATCTCAGAGCTTCATTACTATATTATTAATGATCTGAATTAAACTGCAGAGATTTAATATGAATTATATAGTCTCTAGAAGATTCAACACTTTCATGTGATAACTGTGTATAAGAAAGAACAGGCTTATATCTGTTAAGACAGCATCTTAATTATTAATAGTAATCTCTGCATGTAGAAGAAGATCATATTAATTATCTTATAAGTAGTTACAGAACTTATAAAGATAATTCTTTACAGTCTGAATTATCTGTTCTGATGTATTATCAGTCTCAGAGTGATAGATAGTTGATAAACAGTATATAATCTTAAGAACTTGACAGATTCTTGTTCAGAGAGTACTTATGAATTGACAGTCTTAATTTGATACTATAGATCTCAGTAAATCATACATTTAATAGAATAGACTTCTTAGAAAAGCTTTAGTGACTTATTCAGTATTCATCTTATTACAGAGTTTCAATATAATACTCTTACTCAATCAGTTTATAATGATTAGAATATTTCTATAGCTCTTACTCTCAGAGAGATTAATAGTGAAGTCAATTATCATATTTTATCAAATTCTATTAGAGATATTAAGTGATTTCAGCAGGTCTTTTCTATGATTCTTTCACAAGATAATAAAGAAACAATAGTTACAGTTTCAGATAAAATATCTGATACTATTTAATATCTCAGATCAGTAGAACTTCTGAGAGATTATTCAATACAGTTATTTATAACCTGAATAATCAGTTATATATGAATTATACATCTCTTGTATTATCTAAGTGTGTAAGAGTTCAGAGTGAAGAACTCAACATCACTTATAAAACTATAGAGTGTTATTATCATCAATTAAGTATTCTGAGATGTTAATTCTTATATATAGTTCTGAAGAGAATCAGAGTGCTTCTTGATATACTACTTTAGTAAGTACTTAAAGAAGTTCATCAGTTTGAGCTGTTACATGTTATAATTCATCTAGTGTAGGTTCAGAAGAAGTTGAGATATCAGTGTCAGTGTCAGTTTAAAGAGAGAGTGTTCTAATTGAAGAAGCATGTATAGTGTCATAAGTTGTTTTATCTTGATCAACTAATATCTTCAGATCTAGAAGCTGATATTCTCAGTTCATTCAATAAGTGTCTGCTATATTGAAAGATATATCTTGCTCTCATTGTGAGAGAGTGTCTGTTATCAAGTTCTGACTACTGAGATAGTAGTGTATTGTAAAATAAAAGCAGCTTAAGAACTCAGATTATTATATCTGTTATTCAGTGAGTTTATAAATAGTTATGAAGTATTTGAGATTCTTATAATCTGTGATTATCTTAAATTCAGAGATACTTCAGAGTTCAGAGTCTCATTCTTCTAAATAGTATATAATCATGAGAAGTTTCTTATTATAGATCTTATAATTACATTCAGTAGAACTCAGTTTCTTAGATATAAAGATATATAGTTATAGAATATCTTTATCATCATATTATAATATCACTTCTTCTATTACATAGTCAGAGAAATCCGCTTCAACAACTGTCTTATAATCAGAATTGAATATTATCAGTAGAGAGATATTAATGAATATCTTCTTTATCTGTATAAATACAGCTTCAGTATCTGCTAATTATTGAAATACTGAGTCTTTCTTAGTAAGATCTGTAAGTAATCTTATATTATTATTATTATTATTATTATTCTTCAATTATAGATGTATGCAGTCAGAGACTATAACATCTACCTGAGAACTTTTAGTTCTCAGAGTTTTTCCTATATCTGTAAAGTTAACTATTATACATTCATCAATTTCAGATATACAAAATCAGAAAATTCCAGTCCAGAATACAAAAATCATTTATAAATTACAGTGTTTTAACATCTTCTGATACTTTGAAACCATTTGACAATATCATGATAAAGGAAAAGAGAACACAGTCTTAAAGATAGACACATTAAATAGATAGATAGAAAGAAATTGAAAGAAAAAGATAAAGTAAAGAAAGACTGTAATAAAACAAATTATTAAAAGATAGTATATACCTGTTTTAACAGACTATATCTGATTGATTTCCTCCTCTTCATATTCAGATAATTCTGAATTTAGTCATTTTCTTGTAGCTGCTTGAGTTTCTGATAGAAAGTCTATTAAGTATTTAATTCCTGTCTCAGTTGAGAATAAGAATCTCATATTTAATTGATTTAGATCATACTTCTCTTTCAATCTGACTCTGAGACTATTGTATAATGCACAGTGCATTATAATATACTCAGGATTCTCATTTATATTGCAGAATAAGCATTCTATTGAGTTAAATCTATCATCAAATCTTTGTATATAAGATTTGAAATAGTCATGTTCTAGTTTCAGCTGTATTATAGATGAGAATATTTTCTTTTTACATTTAATTGAACAAGATTTTCACTTGGGTTTTGTTTCAAATCTTGAATAATGTATACTCTTCTTTTGTTTCTGCCAGCTTTCATTTCACTTGTCTAAACAAGATTCTTTTATTTTTCTCTTTATAAAAGATCAGGACATAATTTTTTAAATAGATCTGCTTAATTCTGCACCCTTTTTTACAGCTGAATCAGCCAATTCATTATCATGAATATTCATATGAGCAGGAACTTAGTGCAGATAAATTATCAGCTTTGATATTCTTCTCTTTTGAATTTTCAAAACAGAGTTTAAGATCAGTTCAAGATTCATTTGATCATTATGAATCTGACTATTTCTAAGTCTTTTTAAAGCAGCTTAACTATCAGAGAATATTCATATCTCTTTCAAATAATTTCCTCTTTTATGAGATTTTATTTCAATAAGTTTGAAAGCTTTCACTATTGTAAATAGTTCAGCATCAAAGACTTCAGATTCACAGCCTAGATTTCAGAAATCTGAGATAAAATTAATATTATCTTCAGTATAAGCAATGCCTGCGCCTAATCTATTCAAATTCTCATTTTTTAAGTCATCTGAATAAATCAGAATAGAGTTTTTTATATCAATTGTAGAGATTCTCTTCAAATGCTGTTCATATTCTTTCTCTTTTAATAGTTCACTTATTTATAAATTTATAAGAGATTCAAGCTTTTCTCTTCAGAGAGATAACTTCTCATGATCAACTTTTTCAATATTTAGAGAAGAGAATTGATTTTTAATCAGAGAGTATAGTCTGTACAGTTGAGAAGATATTTTCTTTGAAGAATTATTTTCATTTCAATCAAGAAATCTATTTCAATCCAGTTCATTTCCAGAGTTAATTGATGAAAATGAAGAAGAGACTCTTTCTCTGATTATATGATTTGAGCTCATCTTTACAACTCTCAGAGCATAGTTTATACAGGCCTTTTCAAATCTAATAGCAGAAGAAGGAATTGAAGCTTCAATTTTCATTGCTTTAATAGAAGATGATTTGAATGCTCTCAGAATTCTTCTCAAGACTCTGTTTTACAGACTTTGAAAGAGTTCAGTGAAATTCTCTTGATTATTTCATCAAACTTGAACTTCATAATCAGCTACTGAGATAATACATACTATGTATAATTATCTCATAGTCTGAAAGAATAGACCTCTCTCTGTATTTGATAGTCTGATTATGTTGTTTAATAATCTTTCTGTCTTGACAGTTCTTTGTTGAATGTGATATTTAAAATTCAACTTGAAGTTTAATCATACTTCTAATCATTTGATATTTACACTGGGTTTAATCTCTCTATTTAAAAGAGTTAGAGATAGTTCTTTCTCATTGAATCTAGAAAAGAAATGAATTAACTCAGTTTTATTCATATCAAATTGAATTTGATTGATATCTGCTCTAACAAAGATTTCCTTTGCAGCTTCTTCAATCACTTTCAAATTCTCTTTGATAGTTTTGGAGCTGTAGACTAGATCAATATCATTCACATAACTCGGAGATCGCACTATTCTCATATTTCTATTTTTGAATAGATATGCAGTGTATATTGCAAATAAAATGAGTGAGATTGAAGATTCTTGTGATTGAGTTGTCATTAAGTAATATTATAATATCTGAGAAAGTTTTGTATAAATCACTAATAGAAGTTAGTAAATTCAATAAAGCTTTATACATCTTTCACAGTATATGAAGCTTCTTATTTGAGAATGACAGAGATCTTCTCAGAATTTATTTAAATTCTCTTATCAACTTCTATGATGAAATCTAAGTATTTAGTACTCTTAACTTTGAAATCATACTTATTAATATTAATTGATAGTTCTGTTTCTCATAGTTATTATAATACTCTTTATACATACTCTTGATACTCTTTTCTGAATTTATTAGTGAAGATGAGAATGTTATCTAGATAAGTAGATACAAACTTATTAAGAAAATCTCAGAGTGCTCAGTTGATATACTTCTGAAATATACTGAGAGTGTTAGTCAGTTCAAAGAATATGACTATTTATTCAAAGAGATTATAATATGTTTAAAATACTATAAGTCATTCATCTTCTTCAGTGATATGAATCTTATGAAATATAATAATAATATCTAGCTTTATAAATCATTGAGCTCATCTGATTCATACTAGAATTTCATTGATAAGAGATAAGAGATATCAATCTTTCTTTATCAATCTGTTCAGATCTCAGTAATTTACACAGAATTAGAGTTCTTCATCTGACTTCTTTACAAAGAGAATAGAAGCTGCAGTGAAAGAGTTGCTAATATATATAAATTTCTTATTTAATAGATTATTAAGTGTCTTCTGAAGAAGAAGAAGTTCATCTTAAGACATATTATAAAGAGAGTCTCACAGTGACTCAGAGTTCTTATTATTTTTCTTTTCTAACTTGATACTGTGATTCACTTCTGAGTCTTATAAAGAAGATATATTTATAATGTTATCTTATCAGAAGACATCTAGATATTTATAATATTATTAAGAGAGTTTTGTGTGAGAATCTGTTATTATAGTATGAGATAACTTTTCTAGAGCTTTCTTAATATCAGTCAGACTGATGAAATAGATTGATATATAATTCTATTATCAGTGACTTTGTCAGTGATTTTAATGACTTCTTTTTCAGAGCATTTTATAAGTGTTGACAGAGATCTGTGTCAGATTCATAGTCTTATGAATATCATCTTCATAAATTCTATTATTATTAGAGAATATTAAACTTCTGTTTTAAGTATTCAATAAGATATCTTATTTAGATAGTCAGATAAGTTCTAACATCAGATTATAATCAAGATTATCAACTTTATATACATAGATATCTTCACACTGATATTCTTTAATATCTATATTTAGTTTTATTATATAATGAGTGTAAACATCTTTTGAATCATTGAATTCTGTAAGAAGTTGGAATTTTAATAAGAAGATACACTGAAGATTATAATATTTTACAACTGAAGATTTTATCATTGTATAGTGACATAGACTGCTGTCTATCATGACTTTCATATTATATATATTATCAATCAGAGTAGATACAAGAATCACATTCATTATTATTTTCTCTTCAAATCATTGTTATCTGATCTCTTCAAGCTTCTATTTACAAATTTGAACAGAAGCTAATCTTTTCTCTGTTTTATCAGAGTATTCTTATAGTTATCTTCTAAATCTTTCTCTAATGTAACATGATTGATGCAGACAGATACTGATTCATTCTTTGAATAAGAAGACACTGATCTTTCTCTTGAGTATAAAGACACATAGATTGATTATCAGTTGAAAGTAATATATTCTGATCAGTTACAGTTGATATACACTTCATATTAATATTGATCAGTGACTTCTTCAGAAGTGATCTCAGAAATTCAGAAGTTCATTTAAACAGTGAAAACTCTTGCTTATGTATAGATATTTGAATCTATTCAGTTCATAATATCAGCATCATTACTGTTCTTCAGTGTGAGTGTATAAGTTACTCAGATATAACATCTTCTGTCACTATTCTGTATACTCTTGAGCTTGATAAGATGATTGTTCAATGTTCAGAGCTGTGTATAGAAATCTTCATAAGTCTAGTCTTTATCTACACTTACAAGAGTCTGTAAGAGTTTGAAAGTTAATATCTTCTTAAGTATACTAATCTTCATTCAATTCTCTCAAGATTGATCATCTGCTTCTAGAATCTTGATATCAAAGTCAGGAATGAATGTTGTAAGAGAAGTGTTTCTCTGTCAGATACTCTGTAATCAATCTAACACTTTCTATTACATGACAGTGTCTCAGAACAGAATATCAAGATGTTTGATAATATTATCAGATACACATAACACTGATTCACATGCTTTTATTCATGAATAAAACTTCTATTTCATGCAATTCTTCAATTGTTCATTGATATATTAATCTTGATTGATTAATGAACTGATGATATCTTCATCTACACTCAGTTTTATAAGTATTTTCATTCTTTATAATGAGTAGAGAGTGAGATCAGAAGCATTAAAATATATAGAAGTATCTAAGTATTCTTTCAGTGCTTTTATATTTGATTCTGTAGATGTTGAAATTGCATGAGTTAATTATTGAATCTCTTTGTATTGAAGTTATTGAGTCATGTGCATGTCTGCTATCTATTGCTATTATAATTTCAATATTACTCAGAGTCACTGTGATATCACTTCTATACTTATGTTCAAGAATTCTCTCATATTATCATTAGATATGATTATATCATTTTATCAGATGTGTGATATCTGTGAAATCTGAAGAAGTGTAATTATATGAATATTTCATATGTCTGAGTGTCAGAACTCTCAGGTCTTTCACTGATATTCTTTTGTAAGATCTTACTCTCTTTATAAGATCTTGTTACAGAATCAGAGTGACTGGTAAGCAAGCTTCTATCTGAGAACTCAGTGTTCACTTAACTATTTGACTGTTTCTCTATTTCTTATGTGTCATTACATGTTCAGATATCTCTTGATGAATAATTGTTTCTAATGAGAAGATAATGAATGTTTTTCTAGTGTAAGAGGCCTACGCTGAATAGATCGGTATAATATTATAGATCTTATATAACAAAGAGAAAAACATTAGAGAAGGAAAGAAAGAGAAAGTGTGAGAATCAGTGAATGAGGTGGATATTTATACGCGTATGCAGTGGTGTACGCGGTGGAGCTTTGGGGCGGAAGAATAGGAATTCTGTAGGTTTTCAGCCGAGGATCAGCGACTGAGAGTTGGAATGTTAGAAATCTGTGGAGCGATCTGTGGAGCGACCGAGAATCGGAATGGTAGAAATCTGTGAAGTGTAACAGAATAGTCTGTATGATTGATCGGGCGCAGCCCGTCACATAGACAGATCTATTCAAAAAACAGTGTCCTGATCTTTTATAAAGAGAAAGATAAAAGAATCTTATTTAAACAAGTGAAATGAAAGCTGGCAGAAACAAAAGAAGAGTATACATTATTCAAGATTTGAGATAAAATCTAAGTGAAAATCTTGTTCAATTAAATATAAAAAGAAAATATTCTCATCTATAATTCAGCTGAAACTAGAACATCATTATTTCAAATCTTATATACAAAGATTTGATGATAGATTTAATTCAACAGAATGCTCATTCTGTAATACAAATGAAAATCCTGAGTATATTATAATATATTGTGTATTATATAATAGTCTCAGAGCCAGATTGAAAGAGAAGTATGATTTAAATCAATGAAATATGAGATTCTTATTCTCAACTGAGACAGGAATTAAATATCTAATAGACTTTCTATCAGAAACTCAAGCAGTTATAAGAAAACAGCTGAATTCAGAAGTATCTGAATATAAGAAGATGAAAATTGATTGAATGTAGTCTGTTAAAACAGCTATACACTATCTTTTAATAATTTTAATTTGTTATAGTCTCTCTTTACTTTACTTTTCTCTTTTTATTCTTTTCTATCTATCTATTTAATGTGTCTATCTTTAAGACTATGTTCTCTTTTCTTTTATCATGATATTATTAAATGATTTCAAAGTATTAAAAGATGTTTACAATACTGTAATTTATAAACAGTTTTTGTATTCTAAGCTGGAATTTTCTGATTTTGCATATCTGAAATTGGTAAATGTATAATAGTTAACTTTATATATATGGGAAAAACCCTGAGAACTAAAAGTTCTCAGGTAGATGTCATAGTCTCTGACTGCATACATCTATAAATGAAGAATAATAATAATAATGATAAGAGATCTGTGTGACGGACTGCGCCCGATCAATTATATAGACTATTTCATTACACTTCACAGATTACAGATTTCTACTGCTTCATCTCTCAATTGCCAATTCTTAATCACTGATTCTCAGCTGTCATGAACATGTATGCTCTGATTCTCAGCCATTCTCAATCACTGATTCTCAGCTGCTATGAATGTGTATAAATTCTTCCACTCTGAAGCTTCACTGTGTACATCATCACATACACATATAAATATTCACTTTAATCACTGATTCTCACACTTTCTCTTTCTTTTTCTTTTTTAACATTTTTCACTTTGTTATATAAAATCTATAAATATCATATCAATTCATTTAGCGTAGGCCTCTTACACTTGAAAAACATTCATTATCTTCTCATTAGAAATGATTATTCATCAAGAAGATATTCAAACACATAACAACATGTAAGAAAAGAAATAATCAGTTAAAGTGAACACTGAGTTCTCAGATAGAAGCTTGCTCACCAGTCACTCTGAGTCTGTAATAAGATCTTACAAGAGAATATCAGTAAAAGATCTGAGAGTTCTGACATCTCAGATGTATGAGATATTCATATGATTACACTTCTTCAGATTTCACAGATATCACACATCTGACAAACAATATAATCATGTCTAATGATAATATGAGAGAACTCTTGAATATGAACATAGAAGTGATATCACAGTGGCTTTAAGCAATGTTGAAATTACAATAACAACAGATAGCTGACATGTATGTAACTCAATAACTTTAATACAAGGAAATTCAATAATTAACTCAACAGAGAATTCATGCAACTTCAGCATCTACAGAATCAAATATAAAAGTACTGAAAGAATACTTAGATACTTCTGCATATTTTAATGCTTTTAATCTCACTCTCTACTCATTATGAAGAATGAAAATGCTTGCAAAACTGAGTGTAGATAGAGATATCATCAGTTCATTAATTAATCAAGATTAATATATTAATGAACAATTGAAGAATTACATGAAACAGAAGTTTCATTCATGAATGAAAGTATATGAACCAGCATTATAAATATCTGATAATATTATTAAACATCTTGATGTTCTGTTCTAAGACACTGTTATATAACAGAAAGTGTTAGATTGATTACAGAGTGTCTGACAGAGAAACACTTCTCTCACAACATTCATCTCTGACTTCAACACTCAGATCTTAGAAGCAGATGATCAATCTTAAAAGAATTAAATGAAGATTAGCATGCTTAAGAAGACATTAACTTTCAAACTCTTACAGATTCTCATAAGTGTAAATGAAGACCTGACTTATGAAGACTTCTGCACACAACTCAGAACATTGAATGACTATCTTACCAAGCTTAAGCGCATACAGAATATTGACAGAAGACATTACATCACTTATACATCTGTGCTGAAGAATAACAACAATAATACAGATGTCATGAACTGAGTAGATTCAAATGTCTATACACAAGCAAGAGTTTTCACTGTTCAAACAGACTTTCAAGTCTCTGAGATCACTTCTGAAGAAGTTACTGATCAACATCAATGTGAAGTATATATTAATTGTAATCAATCAGAACATATTGCTTTCAACTGCTGATTAATCTATATACCTCCTCACTTGAGAGAAAGATCAGTATCTTCTCACTCAAGAGAAAGATCAGTGTCTTCTTACTCAAAGAATGAATCAGCATCTGTCTGTATCAATCACATTGCAGTAGAGAAAGATTCAGAGAATAACTATAAGAACACTCTGATGAAACAGGGAAAAGATTAGCTTCTGTTCAAATTTGCAAACAGAAGCTTGAAGAGATCAGATGATAACAATTTAAAGAAAAAATAATAATGAATGCAATTCTTGTATCTACTGTGATCAATAACATATATAATATAAAAGCCATAATAGACAGCAGTCTATGTCATTATGCAATGATTAAATCTTCAGTTGTAAGATGTTACAATCTTCAGTGTATTCTCTTATCAAAACTCTGAGTTCTTGCAGGATTTGATGACTCAAAAGACATTTGTACTCATTACATGATAAAGTTAATCATAGATGTTGAAGAACATCAATGTGAAGATGCCTATGCATACAAAGTTAATAATCTCAATTATAATCTTATGTTAGAACTTGTCTGACTATCTGAACAAGACATTCTGCTAGATACTTAAAACAGGAGCTTAATATTTCTCAACAATGATAGAATTCACAAAGATGATATTCACAAAATCATGAATCTGACACAAATCTCTGTCAACACATATGAAATACTCTGAAAAAGAAGTCACTGACAGAATCACTGACAAGGTCACTGACAGTAGAATTATGTGATAATCTACTCTGTCAGTCTGATCAATATCAAAAAAACTCTAGAAAAGTTATCTCATATCACAATAACAGATTCTTGTATGAAACTCTCTTAACAATATTATAAATATCTAGATGTCTTTTAACAAGATAATTTTATGAATATACCTCTCTTATAAGGCTCAGAAGTGAATCACAGCATTAATTATTATTATTATTATTCTTCAATTATAGATGTATACAGTCAGAGACTATGACATCTACCTGAGAACTTTTAGTTCTCAGGGTTTTTTCTATATCTGTAAAGTTAACTATTATACATTCATCAATTTCAGATATGCAAAATCAGAAAATTCCAGCTCAGAATACAAAAATCATTTACAAATTGCAGTGTTTTAACATCTTTTGATACTTTGAAACCATTTGACAATATCATGACAAAGGAAAAGAGAACACAGTCTTAAAGATAGACACATTAAATAAATAGATAGAAAGGAATTGAAAGGAAAAGATAAAGTAAAGAAAGACTGTAACAAAACAAATTATTAAAAGATAGTATATAGCTGTTTTAACAGACTATATCTGGTTGATTTCCTCCTCTTCATATTCAGATAATTCTGAATTTAGTCATTTTCTTGTAGCTGCTTGAGTTTCTGATAGAAAGTCTATTAAGTATTTAATTCCTATCTCAGTTGAGAATAAGAATCTCATATTTAATTGATTTAGATTATACTTCTCTTTCAATCTGACTCTGAGACTATTGTATAATGCACAGTGCATTACAATATACTCAGAATTCTCATTTGTATTGCAGAATGAGCATTCTATTGAGTCAAATCTATCATCAAATCTTTGTATATAAGATTTGAAATAGCCATGTCTTAGTTTCAGCTGTATTATAGATGAGAATATTTTCTTTTTACATTTAATTGAACAAGATTTCCACTTGGGTTTTGTTTCAAATCTTGAATAATGTATACTCTTCTTTTGTTTCTGCCAGCTTTCATTCCACTTGTCTAAATAAGATTCTTTTATTTTTCTCTTTATAAAAGACCAGGACACAATTTTTTGAATAGATCTGCTTAATTCTGCACTCTTTTTTGCAGCTGAATCAGCCAATTCATTGCTATGAATATTCATATGAGCAGGAAAATCACAGCATTAAATTAGAAAAGAAGAATGATAAAGACTCTGAATCATTATAAGACCTTCTTTATAACATGTTCTGAGATGAACTTCTTCTTCTTCAAAAGACACTCAATGATCTGTTGAATAAAGAATTCATACACATTAGCAACTCTTTCATCACAGCCTCTATTCTCTTTGCAAAGAAATTAGATGAAGAACTCTGATTCTGTGTGAACTATTGAGAACTGAACAGATTAACAAAGAAGAATCACTATTCTTTATCTCTTATCAATAAAACTCTAGCTTGCATTGAACAAGCTCAATGATTTATAAAGTTAGATGTTATCACTGTATTTCATAAGATCTGTATCACTGAAGAAGATGAGTGACTTACAGTATTCTGAATATGATATAATCTCTTTGAATGAGTAGTCACACTCTTCAGACTGATTAATGCTCTCAGTATATTTCAGAAGTATATCAACTGAGCACTCTAAGATTTCCTTAATGAATTTGCATCTATATATCTCAATGACATTCTCATCTTCACTGATGAGTTCAGGAAAGAATATCAAGAACATGTACAAAAGATATTAAAATAACTATGAGAAGCAGAACTATCAATAGATATTGATAAGTGTGATTTTGAAGTCAAGAGTATCAAATATCTGAGTTTTATCATAGAAGCTGGCAAGAGAATTCAAATGAATTCTGAGAAAGTCTCTGTCATTCTTGAATGAGAAGCTCTGTGTACTGTGAAAGATGTATGAAGCTTCATTGAATTTGCTAACTTCTATCAGCAATTTATATAAAACTTCTCAGATATCACAAGATCACTTACAGAACTTATTAAGAAGAACTCAGTATTTCAGTGATTAGCAGACATCAAAGCTGCATTCATACAGATGAAGAAGATATTCATCAACATCTCTAGACTGACTGTGTGACCGTGTCTGAGACCAGAACCAGAATTTTTGATAGTCTCATTATCAATTCGACTGATCCCATTACACGGTTTTAACATTAGATAGTAGTTTTATACTGTCTCAGTGAAACTTACTATCTACTCTTGTCACATTTTTCAAATGAGATCATGATTTTCACTTCTCAATTTAAATTATTTTTATTACTTTAAATGACTTTAAATCTCATTTGAGTGTTATCAAAAAGCATTACTTTTTAAAAAATTAAAAATAGTCTAAAAAAAACCTTAAAATGTCTAAAAATAGTAACTTTATATCAAGAATGAGACTAAATGAAATCAAATGAAATCACTTTCTCATTTTTTTCAAGTCATGATTTCATTTTGAGATTTGATATATAGTCACTTTGCATGTTTTTTTAATGACTAGTCCCAGCGGGATTCACGCCAAGAAATGTATGAGACCAGACTAAATAGAATACAATGTGAAATTCATGATTCTGATGATCAGTCTAAACATCTCTCTACTAATAACATTCAACTCCGATTATGAAACAGTTGTTGAAGCTAATTTCTCTGACTATGTAACAGAAGAAACTATATTATAATATGATGATGAAGATGTTCTACAATCATGTGTCTTCATGTCTAAGAAACTGAGTCTCACTGAATGCAATTATGAGATCTATGATAAGAAACTTCTCACAATTGTACACTGTCTAGAAGAATAAGACTCTGAACTCTGAAGTATCTCTGAATTTGAGATAATCACAGATTATAAGAATCTCAAGTACTTCATAATGATCTGTAAACTCACTAAATGATAGATATGATAATCTGAGTTCTTAAGCTGCTTTCATTTTATAATACACTACTGACCTAGCAGTCAGAACTCAATGACAGATGCTCTGTTATAACAAGAGCAAGATATGCCTTTCAATATAACAGATACCTGTTGAATGAACTGAGAGCATCAGCTCTTAGATCTGAAGATATTGATTGATCAAGATAGAATAACTTATGACACTATATACAGTTCTTCAATTAGAATACTCTCTCTCTGAACTGATACTGATACTGATATCTTCACTTCTTCTACACTGAATGAACTATGATATACAGCAGCTCAGACTGATGAACTTCTTCAGACTCTTACTGAAGCAGTATATCAAGAAGCACTCTGATTTCTTTCAGAACTATGTATAAGAACTGATATCTCAGAATATTCAATTAACAATAATAACACTCTATGATTCTGTGAATGATGCTGAGTCTCTCACTCTGAACTCTTATATATCTGAATAATGTAAGAGATGCATGATTCATATATAACTGATCATTCAGATCATGAATAACTGTATTAAATAATCTCTCAAGAATTCTACTGATCTGAGATATTAAATAGTATCAGATGTTTTATCTGAAACTGCAATCATTGTTCTTCTATCATCTTATGAAAGAACTATAGAAAAGATCTGCTGAAGTCACTTAATATCTCTAATAGAATCTGATAAGATATAGTAATTAACTTCACTATTAATCTCTCTAAGAGTAAGAGTTGTAGAAACATTCTGATCATTATGAATTAGTTGAGTAAAGATGTAATATTGAAATCTTGTAATAAGATAAATACTAAACAAGTCACTGAAGCTTTTCTACAGAGCTCATTCTATTAAATATATGAATTACTGAGATCTATAGTATGAGATCAGAGTCATCAATTCATAAGTACTCTCTGAACAAGAATCTGTCAAGTTCTCAAGATTATATATTATTTGTTAACTGTCTATCACTCTGAGACTGATAATACATCAGAACAGATAATTCAGACTGTAAAGAATTATCTCTATAAGTTCTATAATTACTTATAAGATGATTAATATGATCTTCTTCTACACACAGAGATTACTATCAATGATTGAGATGCTATTTCAACAGATATAAGCCTGTTCTTTCTTACACACAGTTATTACATGAAGATGTTGAATCTTCTAGAGATTATACAGTTCACACTGAACCTCTGCAGTTTAATTCAGATCACTGATAATATAGTAATAAAGCTTTAAGATATCTATAACTGAGCAGAGGTCTTCATGACAACTGTGAAACAAGATCAAGAGAATCAAATCAATATTCACTGAGACTCTGCTGAATAATATAAGATAGAAGACTTGATGTGATTGAATCTTAAGAATATACAGATCACACATTCATCTCATATACTGAATTATCATCATATTAAGTATAAAGTGATAGAAGTTCTAGGTAGTTATAACTATTACCTTTGATATATTATCAGAGATTTATAATATCTTTCATACAAGCTTGCTTCACTGCATCATCACTGACTCATTCTCTTCTCACTGACTTTAACTGACAGTCATCAGGCATCATAGAAGAAGATAATAGCTTGAGTGAGAGATTGAGAATATTCTCAAATAAAATACCCTGTAGTCACAGCTAACAATATCTTGTGAAATAAGTCAGCTATAATTATCTGACCTGAACTCCGAGCTTCATGTTATCTGAAACAGCAGCTCTTGACTGATAGAAACTGCTTCTGAAAAGAGGGGGCTAATGTGGCGGGCTGCGCCTGATCAATCATATAGACTATTTCATTACACTTCACAGATTACAGATTTCTACTACTTCATTCTCAATTGCTGATTCTCAATCACTGATTCTCAGCTGCCATGAACATGTATGCTTCAATTCTCAGTCATTCTCAATCATTAATTCTCAGTCATTATAAATGTGTATAAATTCTTCCGCTCTGAAGCTCCACTGCATACATTATTACATACATGTATAAATATTCACTTTAATCACTGATTCTCGCACTTTCTCTTTCTTTTTCTTCTTTAATGTTTTTCACTTTATTATATAAGACTTATTATAAATATCATACTGATTCATTCGGCGTAGACCTCTTACAATCTGAATGAATTCTGAGAAGATCTCCACTATTCTTGAATGAGAAGCTTTATATACTGTGAAGAGTGTATAAAGCTTCATTGAATTTACTAACTTCTATCAGCAATTTATATGAAACTTCTCAGATATTATAAGATCACTTACAGAACTTATCAAGAAAAACTTAGTATTTCAATAATCAGCAGATGCTGAAGCTGCATTCATATAAATAAAGAAGATGTTCATTAATATCTCTCTACTAATAATATTTAACTCTGATTATAAAACAGTTATTAAAGCTGATTTCCCTGACTATATTATAGAAGAAGCTATATTACACTATAATAATAAAGATATCTTACAATTATATACTTTCATATCTAAGAAATTGAGTTCTGCTAAATACAATTACAAGATCTATAATAAAGAACTTCTCATAATTATACACTATCTAGAACAATGAGACTCTGAACTCTGAAGTGTTTTCAAATTTGAGATAATCACAGATTATAAGAATCTGAAGTATTTTACAATCACTTATAAGCTTACTAAATGACAGATGCAATGATCTGAGCTATTAAGCTATTTTCATTTCACTATACACTATCATCTGAGCAGTCAGAATTTAATAACAGATGCTCTCTTATAATAAGAGTAAGATATATCTTTCAATGTGATAGATAATTACTGAATAAACTGAGAGTAGCAGCTCTTGAATCTGAAAATATTAATTAATCATGATAGAATAACTTATAACACTATACATACTTCTCTGATTAGAATATCTTCTTTGTCTGAATCTACACTAAATGAATTGTGATATATAACAGCTCAAACTGATAAACTTCTTCAAGTACTCACTGAAGTGATATGTTAAGAAGTACTCTTATTTCTTTTAGAACTACATATAAGAACTGACATTTCAGAATACTTTATCAATGATAATAACACTCTGTAAGTTTATAAATAACACTGAGTCTCTCATTCTGAACCTCTACACACCCGGATAATACAAGAGATGTATGATTTGTATATAACTGATTATTCAGATTGTGAATAACTGTATTAAATAATTTTCTGAGAATTCTACTGATCTAAGATATTAAACAGCATCAAACACTTTGTCTGAAACTGTAATTAATATTTCTCTATCACTTTATAAAAGAATTATAGAAAAGGCCTGTTAAAATCACTTGATATTTCTGATAGAATCTGATAAGATGTAGTAATTAACTTTGCTGTCAATCTTTCTAAGAGTATAAATTATAGAAATATTCTGATCATTGTTAACTGACTGAGTAAAGATACAATGTTGAAATCTTGTAATAAGATAAATACTGAATAAGTTATTAAAGTCTTTCTACAGAGCTTATTCTATTAAATGTATGAATTACTGAGATCTATAGTATCAGATCAGAGCTGTCAATTCATAAGCACTCTCTGAATAAGAATTTGTCAAGTTCTCAAGATTATATTTTATCTATTAACTGCTTATCACTTTGAGACTGATGATATATCAGAATGAATAATTCAGATTATAAAGAATTATCTTTATAAGTTCTGTAACTACTTATAAGATAATTAACATAGTCTTCTTCTATATACAGAGATCATCATCAATGACTGAGATGCTGTTTCAACAGATATAAGCTCATTCTTTCTTATATACAGTTATTATATAAAGATGTTGAATTTTCTAGAGATTATATATTTTACACTGAACTTCTGCAGTCTGATTCAGATCACTGATAATATAGTAATAAAGCTCTGAGATATCTATAACTAGACAGAGATCTTCATAATAAGTACTAAATAAAATTAAGAGAACTGAATTAATATTCACTGAGACTCTGCTGAGTAATATAAAATAGAAGATCTAATATAATTGAATCTTAAGAATATACAGATTATATACTCATCTTATACACTGAATTACTGTTATACTAAGTATAAAGTGATAGAAGTTCTAGACAGTTATAACTACTATTTTAACACATTATCAGAGATTTATAATATCTTTTATACAAGCTTACTCTGCTGTACTATCACTAATTCATTCTCTTCTCAGCTGACTTTCAACTGACAGTTATCAGAGATTATAGAAGAAGATAATAAACTTGAATAGAAGATTAAAGATATTCTTAATAAGAGACTCTGCAGCTATAACTGATAATATTTTATAAAATAAGTTAACTATAATTATCTGATCTGAACTCTAAGCTTTATATTATTCAAAACAGTGACTCTTAACTAATAAGAATTATACATAATCTCACTTCTGAAAAGAAGAGACTAATGTGATAAGCTGTGTCTGATTAATTATATAGACTATTTTATTACACTTCATAGATTTCACTGAAAGCTCTGATTCTCAGTCATTAATTCTTAGTTAAAAAATTTACAGAATTTCTATTCTTTCACTCTAAAGCTTTATTATATATATGAAATTTCTATTCTTTCATCTTAAAGCTTCACTATATACACATATAAATATTCACTTCAATTATTAATTCTCACACTTTCTCTTTTTTTCTTCTCTAATATTTTTCACTTTTATATTATAAGATCTATAAATGTTATACTAATCTATTCAGTGTAAGCTTCTTACAAAAATAACTATTCAGACTCTTTAATTATATTAAATAATTAATTATTAATGTGACGGGCTACGCCTGATCAATCATATAAACTATTTCATTACACTTCATAGATTCCGCTGAAAGCTCCGATTCTCAGTCGCTAATTCTCAGCTGAAAAACTCATGAAATTCCTGTTCTTCCGCCCTGAAGCTTCACTGTGTACATATATAAATATTCACTTTAATCATCAATTCTCACACTTTCTCTTTCTTTTCTTCTCTAATATTTTTCACTTTGTTATATAAGACCTATAAATATCATACTGATCTATTCAGTATAGATCTCTTATACTTGAAAAACATTCATTATCTTCTTATTAGAAACAATTACTTATCAAGAAGATATTCAAACACATAATAATATATAAGAAATAGAAAAATAATCAATCAGTTAAGCAGACACTGAGTTCTCAGATAGAAGCTTGCTCATCAGTCACTCTGACTCTGTAACAAGATCTTACAAAGAGAATAAGACTTTATAAATAGAATATCAGTAAAAGACTCAAGAGTTCTGACACTCTAGATGTATAAGATATTTATATAATTACACTTCTTCAGATTTCACAGATATCACACATCTAATGAATAATATAATCATGTCTAATAATAATATGAGAGAACTCTCAAATATAAGTATAGATATAATATCACAGTGACTCCGAGTAATGTTGAAATTATAATAATAATGAATAGCTAATATGCACATGAATCAATAATATCAATACAAGGAAATTCAATGATTAACTTAACAAGAAATCCCTGCAATTTCAACATTAACAGAATTAAATATGAGTATAATACAAGTACTGAAGAAATGCTTAGATGCTCTTACATATTTTAATACTTTCAATCTCACTCTCTACTCACCATGAAGGCTGGAAATGCTTATGAAACTACGTGTAGATAGAGATGTCATCAGTTTACTAATCAATCAAGATTAGTATATCAATGAACAATTGAAGAATCATGTGAAACAGAAGTTTCATTCATGAATAAAAGCATGTGAATCAGTGTTGCAAATATCTTGATATTCTGTTCTGAGACACTGCTATGCGATAGAAAGCATTAGATTGATTACAGAGTGTCTGACAGAGAAACACTTCTCTTATAACATTTATTCCTGACTTTGATATCAAGATTCTAGAAGCAGATAGTCAATCTTGAGAGAATTAAATGAATATTAGTATACTTAAGAAGACATTAACTTTCAAACTCTTATAGACAAAGACCAGACTTATGAAGGTTTCTGTATACAACTTCAGACATTGAATGACTGTCTTATCAAGCTCAAGAGTATACAGAACAGTGATAGAAGATATTACACTTCAGTCACTTATACACCTGCACTGAGAAATAACAACAATAATACAGATGTCATGAACTGAGTAGACTTAAATATCTATACATAAGCAAGAGTCTCTGCTGTTTAAACAGGCTTCTGAGTTTCTAAGATCACTTCTGAAGAAGCCACTGATCAATATTAGCAAGAAGTGTACATTAACTATAATCAATCAAAATACATTGCTTTCAACTGTCAATCAGTCTACATATCTTCTCACTCAAAGAATGAATCAGTGCCTGTTCATGTCAACTACATTGTAGTGAAGAAAGATTCAGAAGATAACTATGAGAATATCTTGATATAACAGAGAAAAGATTAGCTTCTGTTCAAATTTACAGACAGAAGCTTGAAGAGATTGAATAATAATAATTTAAAGAAAAAATGATAATGAACACAATTCTTGTATCTACTGTGATCAATAATATGTATAATATGAAAGTCATGATAGACAGCAGTCTATGTTATTATACAATGATTAAATCTTCAGTTGTAAGATGTTATAATCTTCAGTGTATTCTCTTATTAAAACTCTGACTTCTCACAGAATTTGATAACTTAAAAGACATTTATATCTGTTATATAATAAAGTTAAATATAGATATCAGAGAATATCAACATAAAGATGTTTATATATATGAAGTTGATAATCTTAATTATAATCTTATATTAGAACTTATCTGACTATCTGAATAAGATATCTTATTGAACACTTGAAACAGAAGCTTAATATTTTCTAACAATGATAGAGTTTATAAAGATGATATTTATAAGACTATGAATCTGACACAGATCTCTGTCAACATCTATAAAATACTTTGAAAAAGAAGTCATTGAAAAGATCACTGATAGTAGAATTTATATAACAATCTATTTCATCAGTCTGACTAATATCAAGAAAGCTCTAGAGAAGTTATCTCATACTATAATAACAGATTCTTATACAAAACTCTCTTAATAATATTACAAATATCTAGATATCTTCTGATAAGATAATATTATAAATATACTTCTCTTATAAGACTCAGAAGTGAATCACAGTATCAAGTTAGAAATGAAGAATGATAAGAATCTTAAGTCATCATAAGACTCTCTTTATAATATGTCTCAAGATAAACTTCTTCTTCAGAAGAAGACACTCAATGATCTGTTGAATAAGAAATTTATATATATTAGTAACTCTTTCACTGCAGCTTCTATTCTCTTTGCAAAGAAATCAGATAAAGAACTCTGATTCTGTGTAAACTATAAAGAATTGAACAGATTAATCAAGAAGAACTGCTATTATTTATCTCTTATTAATGAAATTCTAGCTTGTATCAGATAAGCTCAATAGTTTATAAAACTAGATATCATCACTGTATTTTATAAAATTTATATCATTAAAGAAGATGAAGACTTACAGCATTTCAAATATATTATAATCTCTTTAAATGAATAGTTACACTCTTTGAACTAGCTAATGCTCTCAGTACATTTCAGAAGTATATCAACTAAGTACTTCAAAATTTTCTTGATAAATTTGTATCTGTATATCTCAATGACATTCTCATCTTCACTGATAAGTTCAGAAAAGAATATCAAGAATACATGCAAAGAGTATTATAATAATTACAAGAAGTAGAACTATCAATAGATATTAACAAGTATGATTTCAAAGTCAAGAGTATTAAATATCTAGATTTTATCATAGAAGTTAATAAGAGAATTTGAATAAATTCTAAGAAAGTCTCTGTCATTTTTGAATGAGAAGCTTCACATACTGTAAAAGATATATAAAGCTTTATCAGATTTACTAACTTCTATTAGTAATTTATATGAAACTTCTCAGATATTACAAGATCACTTACAAAACTTACTAAGAAGAACTCAGTATCATCAAGCGCTTCACCACGAACTCGCTCAATTTTTCGAATAAGAACCCGCCGATAGATCCATCGAAAAGCCCTCGATCATACAAGCATTTTGACCCCATCGCCGACCGCATATCCCGTGTGGTGGTGGAGTTATCCAGCCAAATGTGAACCAGATGTTGTTCGAAACTCCTGTGTGGGATTATCCCCTGTTCACCTCTATCACACCAGAACCCTGGGCCAAATTGCCATACAAATTGTAAGGCGAAGAGACCTAATCATATACATCAATCTTCTTGATTTTGAAAGATCTCTGAACTGTAATTGTGAAGATATCTGAGAAGCAACTTTCATAAAAACCCTGTCTATCTTTGATGTTTCAAAACATTAACATCAAGTCTCACTTACATACCGCCCTTCTCAATCTGGCCCATCTCTGACAGAAAAATACAAAAAGATATTTCAGTAATAGTATTAAGCACATAATCAACAGACATATCTGAAGTGCATTCTCTATGAAAAACCCTCTCTGTCTTTGATGTACCAAGATATCAACACTAAGTCTCACTCTTGTATCACCTCTTTCAATCTGACTCATTCTCAGCAGAAAAATACAAAGAGATATCTTATTAACTATACTCAATATATAATCAGCAGATATAACAATTATAAAATCAGTATATCTCAAGATCTGACTGAGTCTTTGATCTCTGCACAGTGAGATATATTAAATCTAGTTTTAATATCTCAATATTCAATAGATTCTGTAAGAGATTGAGAACAGCAACACTAGATTTCTATTGAATTTAAGAATTAACTCTATATTAATATAATTATTGATAAAGTCTTCTATTTTAAGATATAAATAACCAGTTTCTCTACATTCTGCTAATAATATTTATATTATTATATAGAAACAGACTTATATTCTCTATAATATCAAGATTCTGAAGAGAGACAGTCTTGATAGAGAGTATACAGTAGTATATATCTTAGCAGTTTCTATCTCATTCTTCTATAGCAGTTAATATAAAAAAAAGATCTTAGAAATAGTTTTTTACTTCTCTTGAAAAAGTAAGATATTTTTCTCTGAATTTTATACAATATTCTTATAAAGAATTAAAAACAGAGTTATTTTCTATCATAATTTTATATTCTTTTAAGTAAGAATTACTTTTTCAGTGACTGAAGAGCTTTTATTAATACTTAATTCTTTTTTATACTCTTTATTAACTGATTTGAGTTGTATACTTATTGTGTGAGAAGAATTGAATAATTTAGAATAAAATTGAATAGTTTTAATCAATTTCTCTGCAAAAAATTGATTTATTTTTCATTAGTTTTTCTCTTAAAAACTGTTATATTATCTGATTTATTATCAATTGATATCATACTTTTTCTCACTATATCTCAAGAAAGAGATTGTAAAGATTTTATTAATTTATCTTAAAAATCAATTTTAGTTTATTAGATTCTCTTTAAAAATCTAATCTAGTTACTGAACTAGTGTGAAAAAAATCAGATATTTTATATATAAAAGTCTTTTATTCTTCTTTTAAAACAGTCTGATCAACTTTTCAATTAAAAACAGACTTAGAAATCTCTTAATTAAAACAGTCTGATTAACTTTTCAATTTAAAAGAGTTTAATAAATATCTCAATTGAAGCAGTCTGATCAACTTTTCATTGAGTATGAATAATAAGTTCAAAAGTACACTCAGTTGATGTGAAAAAAGATGCTTTCTCAAATACTATTTCTGAGATTGAAATTCTGAAGAGAAGAAAGAAAGAAGAAATAGAGAAATAATAAGTTCTTGAAATATAGAAACTTGAAAAAGTAAGTAAAATTCTTGAAAAGCAGTGTCTGAGTGAGATGAATGAAGAAGTTCTGTTAATTCTTCATACTCAGATTAGATAACTACAGAAAGTGATTAAGTTCAAACTTAGAATTTCAAATACAGTTCTAAAAACTTTGAAAATTTCTAATACAATCACTGACTCTTCAGTTTACTCTTTTTTTTTTTCTACTTCTTCTTCTTCTTCTTCTTTAAATCAGAAGAAAACATATGCTCAAGCAGCTGAATCTACTATCTCTAAATCTGCTATCTTAAAATCTACTCAAAATTCTGAGAAAACTGAGAAGAATACTGCTCATACTTCTACTCATAAAAAAGTGAAGAAAAAAATATAAAAAGAGAAAAACTTTCAAATCTTCAGAAATAGAAGACTTATTCTCAAAGTCTTAAATCAGAATATCTTACAAAGAAACAAGTTAAACTCAAATCTTATTTTCAGAATCAGAAATGAAATTAATCAGCAGTTCTTTTCTCAGTTAATATCTAATATTGAAGTTCAAAAATCAGTTATAGCTTTAATTAAGCTATTATTCTTTGAAAACTTCATTATTCTGACTACAATGTCTGAATTCAGTGTAGAATTTCTTATTCAGAATGAGAATCTCTGAAAATCAGCAGTAGAATCTTTGCTAAATATAATAATTCTATCTAAGAGAGATGAAAAATAAGATAAATTCATTCTTTATAATATTTCAGTTGAAATTTTTGACTGTGAAGAAGAAATACTACTTCTCAAAAATAAATTAGAAGAATATAACTCTATTTAACTGAGAAAAGAGTCTATATAGCTAAGTTCAATTAAGTTCAGATAAAGCAGAAGAAATGTCTCTATTCTAGTATATATAAAAACACTTAAACAGTCAAAGATCTCTGAAGTAAGAGTAGCAGATTTGAAAATAAGAGTTCATGAATACAAAGACTCAAGAATGAATCTCAAAGCTCAAACACAGTGTTCAAACTGTCAAAGATATAAATACTTTACAATCTCATATTTTAGAGACTTAAAATATGCATTCTGTATCAGAGATCATAAAACTAGTGAGCATAAATATGAAACATGCTTAAAAAGAGATAAAATATATCAATATACTCTGCTTAAGTGCTCTAATTGTAAAGAAAAATATATATCTAGCTCAAAAGAATGTATGTTTACTTCAAGAACTCAAAAGAACTGAAGAAAAGATGAAGCTCAAAGTCAATCTAGAACTGAAGAGAAGAGTCAAGTCAGTAAATCTATAACTATAAGCTTAAAAAGAAGAAACTCTTAACTATCTAAATCTTCAAACTTCAATTCTCCAGCTAAATGTAAATAGAATTTGAATTCTCAAACTTCTGTTAAGATTAGAGAATTGAGAAATAACTCTGATAATAAACTAGATATAATGTAAGCAGTTAAGATTTCTACTTTTCAAAATAGTTATAATCTACTATCTGATGATAATAATTAGATTCTACTTGATCTCTACTCTCTTTTAGTATGAATATACAATAAAAACAATAAAAAAAGTTTAAAAACTCTTCAAAAATCACATTTATTCAAAATAATGTGAATAGAAACTCAAATTGTATTTATTCTTATCTTCAAATTGAATTTGAATAAAAAGTTAATTTTATACTGCTTCAGAAACTGAATTTTAATACTGAGTAAAAATACATTATTTCTCATTTAAGCTACTACTACTTTCTATCTCAAAAGTCTGAGATAAAGTTAAGAGTAGTAATCTATGAAAGAAAGAGATCAAGATATCAATTTAATCTAAGATTTAATATTATATCTAACTCTGATATTCTGATGAGTGATATTATAGATAAAGAGAATGAGTTTAATACTATACAGCTTATAAATATCTATGATGAAAAATTATTGAAGAAAAATAATAATATCTGAATAATTAATAGAGAATTTCTGAATATAACTTCATTAAGAAACTCTATAATTGTAGAAGATTTCAATACATATTATCTCTGATGAAATTCAGAATATAAGAGAGTAGTAAGAGCTGATAATCTGATTGAATGAATCTTTGAATATTTAATAGATTTAGTTAATAAGTCTGATCAATAAACATTCTTTAGAAAAGATATGAAACAGAAATCTATTATAAATCTAATCTTTATATCACAAAATCTAATAAAAAAAAGACTTATAAACTGATTTATTGATTTAAATGATATATCAGAATCAGATCATGAGATTATTCAATTTAATATTGAACTGAGTGAAAAATAAATGAGTGAAAATTCTCTTCTCTCTAATCAGTTTAACTTTGAAAAAGCTGATTGAAAAGCAGTTGAAGAAAGTATAAAACTGTTAAAATCTGAAAGATAGAGTAAGCTATATTGAAATTCTGATCAAGATATCTCAAATGAAATGCTTGAGAATAGAGTGAAGCTTATTATATCTATTATTCTAATAAGTGTTAGAGATAATATTTCAAAGAGAAAATCTTCTGAGTATTCAAAATCTTGATAAAATAAGAATATCTCATTTAAAAGAAAAGAATTAGCTACTGTTAGAAGAGATTGAAAGAATAATGTAATATCTAATAAAGAGTTTAAAACTGTCAGAAATGAATATTTTTCAGATATTAAAAGAGCTAAAACAAACTGCTGAAATAAATTTCTTAAAGAAGTATAAGAAAAGAAAGTTTTTAAAGCTTTTAACTATACTAAAACAAGAAGTGTAGTAAAACTTTCAGTCTTAGAATATGAGTTTCAGAATAAATCATATACAGTAAACTCTTTTAAGAAAAAATGTTAAGCTTTTATAAGAATTCTCTTTCAAAACTCATCAGATTCAGATTCAGAGAAAGAGAATATATCACTTCTTAACTATATTGATAAAAATGACTGAGAATGATCTGATCTTATATAAGATGAATTAGAGTTAGCTATCTTCTCAAGTTCTGTTAAAACTGCTGCAGAGCCTGATTCAATTAATCACTTGATTATTCAAAATACATATTTCTACTTAAAGAATGAATATTTTAAGCTCTTTTTCAATCTCTTAAAAAATGAATATTATTCTGAATACTGGAGAGAAGCTACTGAAGTGATTCTTATAAAATTTAATAGAAAAACTTCAATTTCTAAGTCATATAAAGTAATATCTCTATTAAACTGTCTAGAAAAGGTTTTGAAAAAGATAATAGCTATTCAACTATCTTTTATAAGCTCTATTAATAACTCTCTTTTATTCAGTGAATAAATAAGAGATAGAAAATAATATTCTGCAATTGATACTATTCTCTCAGTTATTTATAATATTTAAATAGCAAAGTATGAAGATCTGGTCTCAACTGCAGTTTTTATTGATATAAAAGAAGTATTTAATCATGTTTTAAAGTCAAAGTTAATTCAGATTTTGAAGATGTTAAAACTGTCACTTTCTCTAATAAAATGAGTTAACTGTTTTATATCTAAAAGAATCATATAACTTTTCTTTGATGAAATGAAATAAGACAAGACTGAGATAAAAATAGAAGTACTGTAAGAATCTTCAATCTTACTTATTTTATTTGTAATATACACTGCATATCTATTCAAAGATAGAAATATAAAAATAGTGTGATCTTTAAGTTATATAGATAATATTGATCTAGTCTACAGCTTAAAAATTATTAAAGAGAATTTAAAAGTGATTGAAAAAGCTATAAAGAAAATCTTTATCAGAGTAGATATTAATTAAATTCAATTTAATATGAATAAAACTGAGTTAATTCATTTCTTATCTAAATTTAATAAGAAAGAACTATCTCTAACTCTTTTAAATAGAGAGATTAAACTCAGTTTAAATATTAAATAATTAGAAGTATAGTTAAACTCTAAGTTGAATTTTAAATATTATATTTAACAAAGAACTGTCAAGGAAGAAAGACTATTAAATAACATTATCAGACTATTAAATACAGAGAGAGGTCTATTCTTCCAGGCTATGAGACAGTTATATATAGTCTGTATTATCTCAGTAGCTGATTATAAAGTTCAAGTTTAATAAAATAATTAAGAAAATTTCACTGAACTCTTTCAAAGTCTGTAAAACAGAGCTTTGAGAAGAATTCTGAAAGCATTTAAATCATCTTCTATTAAAGTAATGAAAATTAAAGCTTCAATTCTCTCTTCTACTATTAGATTTAAAAAGATCTGTATGAACTACACTCTAAGAGTTATAAAGATGAGTTTAAATCATATAATCAGAGAAAGAGTCTCTTCTTCATTTTCATTAATTAACTCTGAAAATGAACTAAATTGAAATAGATTTCTTGATTGAAATGAAAATAATTCTTTAAAGAAAATGTCTTCTCAATTATACAGACTATATTCACTGATTAAAAATCAATTTTCTTCTTTAAATATTGAAAAAGTTAATCATGAGAAGTTATCTCTCTGAAGAGAAAAGCTTGAATCTCTTATAGACTTATAAATAAGTGAACTATCTAAAGAGAAAGAATATAAACAGTATTTGAAGAGAATTTCTACAATTAATATAAAAGACTCTATTCTGATTTATTCAGATGACTTAAAAAACAAGAATTTAAATAGATTAGATACATACATTGCTTATACTGAAGATAATATTAATTTTATCTCAGATTTCTGAAATTTAGACTGTGAATCTGAAGTCTTTGATGCTGCACTATTTATAATAATGAAAGCTTTCAAACTTATTAAAATAAAATCTTATAATAGAGAAAATAGTTTGAAAGAGATATAAATATTCTCTGATAGTCAAGCTGCTTTAAAAAGACTTAGAAATAGTCAGATTTATAATAATTAAATGAATTTTGAACTGATCTTAAACTCTGTTTTAAAAATTCAAAAGAGAAGAATATTAAAGCTGATAATTTATCTACACTGAGTTTCTGCTTATATGAATATTCATGATAATGAATTAACTGATTCAGCTGTAAAAGAAGATTCAGAACTAAACAGATCTATTCAAAAAATTATATTCTAATCTTTTATAAAGAGAAAAATAAAAGAATCTTATTTAGATAAATGAAATAAAAGCTGACAAAAATAAAAGAAGAGTATACATTATTCAAGATTTGAAATAAAACTCAAGTGAAAATCTTATTCAATTAAATATAAAAAGAAAATATTCTCATCTATAATACAGCTGAAACTAGAATATGACTATTTCAAATCTTATATACAAAGATTTGATGATAGATTTAATTCAATAGAATGCTCATTCTGCAATATAAATGAGAATTCTGAGTATATTGTAATACACTGTGCATTATACAATAATCTCAGAGTCAGATTGAAAGAGAAGTATGATCTAAATCAATTAAATATGAGATTCTTATTCTCAACTGAGACAGGAATTAAATACTTAATAGACTTTCTATCAGAAACTCAAGCAGCTATAAGAAAATAACTAAATTCAGAAATATCTGAATATGAAGAGAAGGAAATTGATCAGATATAGTCTGTTAAAACAGCTATATACTATCTTTTAATAATTTGTTTTATTACAGTCTCTCTTTATTTTACTTTACTTTTTTCTTTCTATTCTTTTCTATCTATCTATTTAATGTGTCTATCTTTAAGACTGTGTTCTCTTTTCTTTTGTCATAATATTGTCAAATGATTTCAAAGTATCAGAAGATGTTAAAACACTGCAATTTATAAACAGTTTTTGTATTCTGAGCTGAAATTTTCTGATTTTATATATCTGAAATTGATGAATGTATAATAGTTAACTTTATAGATATAGAAAAAACCCTGAGAACTTTTAATTCTCAGATAGATGTCATAGTCTCTGACTGCATACATCTATAATTGAAGAATAATAATAATAATAATAATAAGAACTCAGTATTTCAGTAATCAGTGAATATCAAAGCTATATTTATACAGATGAAGAAGATATTCATCAACACTTCTCTGCTAATAATATTTAATTATGATTATGAAACAGTTATTGAAGCTGACTTCTCTGACTATATTACAGAGAGAGCTATATTATAATATAATAATAAAAATATCTTACAATTATATATCTTCATGTCTAAGAAACTGAGTTCTGCTGAATGTAACTATGAGATCTATAACAAGCAACTTCTTACAATTATACACTGTCTAGAAGAATGAGACTCTGAACTCTGAAGTATTTTCAAATTTAAGATAATCACTAATTATAAGAATCTCAAGTATTTCATAATCATCTGTAATCTTACTGAACATTAGATGCAATGATTGAAGCTATTAAGCTGTTTTCATTTCACTATACACTACCATCTCAGCAGTCAGAACTCAATGACAGATACTCTCTTATAATAAGAGTAAGATATATTATTCAATATAACAGATACACATTGAATAAACTGAGAACATCAGCTCTTGAATCTGAAGATATTAGTTAATCACAATAAGATCACTCATGATATTATATATACTTCATCAATCAGAACCTCTCTCAAATCTACACTGAATAAATTGTAATATATAATAGCTTAAACTGATAAACTTCTTCAAGCACTCACTGAAGCAGTATATCAAGAAGCATCTCAATTTCTTTCAGAACTATATATAAGAATTAACATCTTAAAATGCTTAATTAATAATAATAACACTCTGCAATTCTGTGAATAACACTGAGTCTCTCACTTCAAACTCTTACATATCTGAATAATGCAAGAGATGCATGATTCTTGTATAATTAGTTATTCAGATTATAAATAACTGTATTAAATAATCTCTCAAGAGTTCTACTGACTTAAGATATCAAACAGTATCAGACATTTTATTCAAAACTGTAACTGTTATTCTTTCATCATCTTATAAACAAACTATAGAAAAGACCTGCTGAAATCACTCAATATCTCTGATAGAATTTGATAAGATATAATAATTAACTTCACTATTAATCTTTCTAAGAGTAAGAATTGTAGAAATGTTCTGATCATTGTGAACTGATTAAGTAAAGATATAATATTAAAATCTTGTAATAAGATGAATACTGAATAAGTCACTGAAGCTTTTCTACAGAGTCTGTTCTATCAGATGCATAAATTACTGAGATCTATAGTATCAGATCAGAGTTATCAATTTATAAGCACTCTCTGAATAAGAATCTGTCAAGTTCTTAAGATTATATACTGTTTATCAACTATCTATCACTCTGAGACTGATAATGCATCAGAATAGATAATTCAGACTGTAAAGAATTATCTTTATAAGTTCTGTAATTACTTATAAGATGATTAATATGATCTTCTTCTACATACTAAAGTCACTATCAATGACTGAGATAGTGTAAAATATTGTCAGCTATAAGTCTATATTTAAAATATTAGATCTCTGCATCTATTTCTTACTCTTTCAGCTGCAGATCATCACTGAAATGATCTGATATATTACTTCTCTAACTATGTGATTTGAAAGTGTGACATTAATCTTGAGAGATTGAAGTTTGTAAGAGATAGTATTCATGACTATCTTACTATAGTTATACATTACTTTTATCTATGACTTACAATCTTCAAGAAAAAGATTCTAGATCTGAAATTCAAAATCCTAGATCACTGAACTTATTACAAGTGATAAGATCACAGATCAGTGCACTTACATAGTGTATTTTAATGTAAGAATGTACTGAATTCTAAACTTGATATAAATGAAGACTTCTGTCAAGCCTTTACTGACTATTGAGATTTTATTATTATAACTGAGAATTCTGAGTCTAATTACACTCAGTCTGAAGATGTATAATTATTTCTTTCTCTCAGTCATTCTGATCAGATGAATATCATTGAATATTTATCTGCAGTTCTTAACTGTGTTCAATATCATTACTGTAGTGAAAAGTACTGTATTTATAAATATCAGATCACTGATAATTTACATTACTGATTTCACTTTCTGCATGAATATCAGACTGACTGTACTATTCTTAACTCTTTGAGTAGTAGATATTATCAGCTACATCTTCATTGTAATAACTCAATTCTCAATAACTATAATAGATTGATTACAGTTAGCTGACTAGTAAATACTGATATTACTCTCTGCACTGATAGTTATATCATTCTTGATTATCTGTCTAAGTACATTGTCAAGGCTGAAACAGACACAGAATTCTATTATCAGATTGTTCAATGAGTAATTCTAAGAATCAGTTCAAGTCACTCACTACTCTCTACACTTATTAAACTTATAAATTGACTTATTAATGAGCATGATTGATCTGCTCAGAAGATTTATTATCTTCTTTTAAATCTTTCTTTATAAATGAGATCTCATGAGTCAATTGTAGTTGATTATTAGTCTAAATCTTAATATTATTATAGCTATATTCTTGAATCTAATGAATTATAATGTGATTTATTCTTTTTGAAAAAATATAAGTAGCAGTTAACTGAATTTGAAGATCTTTCATTTTTTAAATTTCTTTAAATCTTTTCTCATAGTTATTAAATTAAGAGATATTCTTATATAAAATTCTGAGTGTTGATCTACTTTTCTATTTATCAGTTTGAAACTGATTCAGAGAACTATACTCATATTAAACTTCTTCTTCATCACTCTTTTCATCAAATTCAAGATCTCAAGATTGTTAATCTTCTCATCTCTTGATTCTCTTTTACAGAGATTTTTAATTATTGCTGTCTTTCTCATAATCACTCAGTTGATGTCTATAGTGAAGACATACTGAAATCAGAACCTGAGTTTGAAGATAATCAGAATAATGAAGAAGAGCTTGATCTTTCTTAAGCATTATCTATTCATTAAAACTCACAGTGTGATAATGATGATCTCATTGACATCTGAAACTGTGAACAGCTTGATCATAAGTTCTTAAATTTTAACTATGATTGAAGCTCTCATGTTGACACTTATATCAATCTTAACATGAAATTTTAAAATAATATGAAGACTGACTTCTCTGCAGACACTACTCTTCATAGACATGACTTATTCAAGACTCTAGACTCTGATCAATGTCTTCTTTATAACACTATTCTCTATTATTATACTGAGATTCTTAATAGTAAGTTCTCAGATTCTTTGCTAATTAATCTAGATAATGAAGATGACACTGATAAAACTTATCTGATTATGATTTTATCTATAACTCTTTAAAATCTTACAGAGGCTCAAGATCTCTCAATCTTAATTATTCAAGTTATATCAACTGATGTAGCTGCTTACTTCATTAATACTCAAACCTTGCATGCATTATTTTGACTTCTCATATGTAAGAATATATCATATGAACTACTCAATTCTCAAAATCATTAATCTTTACAGGCTCTTTTTAAGAATGTTCACTATCTGTTAATTGATGAAAAGTTAATAATTAATTTATAGCAACTTTTATAAATTGATCAGATCTGTTATTATATATTCTCTTATAAAAGTGCTTATTTTAATAATCTCAGTGTCATTCTCAGTGAAGATTTCTATCAGCTCTTATCTATTTTTCAAACCTCACTCTATTATAACAGATGTATTGATTATAAAGAAGATATTCAGAGCTGTTAAATCTACTTAACTTTTAGTAAAATCATTCAACTTACTATAATTTGATAATAAGTGAGTGAAGATGTCATCAGCTGTCAGTTCTGTGAGATCTTGAAAAATCTTCAGCTTGATCAGTTAACTCTGAGTGATTGAGAGTTTCTTTTAAAGTATGTACAGACTCTTATTTCTCATAAAGCTCTGATCTTTGAGAATACAATTCACATTTATACAAAGAAGTGTCATGTTCATGTTTATAATAATAATACTATTCAAAGCTGTAAACAATCTGTTATTAATATTCAGGTCATAAATAATATAGACACTTCTCAGTTAGATTCTGATAAGACTGATAATCTTTATCAGAATCTTTCTCTCTTTATCAGCTGCTAAATTATACTTCTACAGAATATTTAAACAGACTATAGTCTTATTAACAGTACTCTTGAGACTCTTTATAATATTATATAAAGTTCAGATATGAAGAATCTCTGTCAAGATTCTTCATTTACACTGTTAATTAATTTTGATAAATATGATAACTCTGCTTATTTAAAATGAAAGAGTCTTAAACTTGTGCCTATCTTCTGCAGCTATTATAACTTTTCTCATATTAATCAAGTCTGCAGCTGTATGCAGTTCTCTCTTACAGTTATATATATCATTACTGTTTATAAATCTCAAGAATTATCACTTAATCAGGCTGTTCTTGATATTTCTGAGACTGAATTTCAGACTAATCTCATATATGTTATAGTTTCACAGATTAAAATATATCAAGATCTTCTATTTAAGTAATTCTTTGATTATTTCAGATTTTATCAGTCTGATGACAGAGTGAGCAGAAGCATGTAGATATATAAGATTAATTATACAAGATATTAAAGTTAATAGATAACTAAGTTATATTTCTTTTCTTTTTATAGATCTCTGCTAATCTATATTCTATATAGATTCATTCACTCTTTATTTCATCTTTTTCATAATTCACATTTAATCTGCTTATTCACTTATTCTTTATTATCATAAGTTCTTCATTCTCTATTCTATTATTCTCTCTATCTGTTCTGCTTGCAGATTCACTGAATTTAATCATTGAACTTAATAAATCTATTACAGTTAATTCTATTATAATTACTGAATCTGAGAATAAGTAGTTAGTAATCTACAGAAGATATTGAAATAATTCAGATATTAATTTATATAGCTTAGATTTAATATAATAATATCTTTAATCTGAGAAATTAAAAATCTTCTGAGATCTGTGTTATTGAGACCTATGTTGTATTATGTAATAAGAGATATTAAATTCTTACAGCTGTCAATATATATATAAGAGAAAGTAAATGAATCTCAGAGTATTTCTTTTCTCTTTAAAGAATTTATCTTATCTCTCATCTTTTATCTCTGTCAGCTGTTTTTTTTTTTTTTCAGAAATTATATTATTTATCTCTATTAATTCATCAGAAGTTCAAAAAATCATTAATACTATTATTATAACTGAAAACAATATCTTGAAACATGTTCATTATAAATGAAATTCTTTAAAATAATGAAAATTACAATTCTGATAATCAGCACAGTTCTTAATAACCTTGTTCAGTCTATTAAGCTGTTAATTATTAATCTCATTCTTAGTTCTATATCTGTATCTGTATCTGTCTCTGCTATGTCTACTGATTCTAGATTATTAAGTTAACTGTTAACTTATTTAACTGAAAGAATGTCTGAGAAGTTATTAAAGAAGCTACAGACTCTTATTAAATTATTCTGTACTTAGAAGTCAGTCTTATAAAAGAGTTATCAGATTAATATAAAAATTAATATAAATTATAAAGCTCTTCTTCTATAATTCTATAATACTGTTTTTACAGTTCTCTGTAATTACTATACTAGAGAAGAAGACTCTTTTATTATCTATATCAGCACTCTGAATCAGTGTTATAAAGCTTGTATTAGTTATTATTATAATAACACTGAAAGTCACTGCTCTTATTATAGAAGTGAGTCACTTTTTAATATAAAATATATTAATTTCAATACAATTAATTAATAGTTCTATATAGTCAATATCAGTAAGAAGAATGATAAAGTGAAAGAAAAGAAACAGAAGAATGAAAAGAGAAAGAAAGTTAAAAAAAAGAGTTTATTTAAGAAGTACTCTTTAACTGAGAATACAGAGACTAAAACTTTGAAAAAATAGATTACAAGTATTAAGTCAGTTAATAGTTATAATATTGAGATTTTAACTTTTATATTGAAAATAAGACTCTGTATAAGAAGAATATAGCACTGAAGATTAAATTCAGAACTATTATAAGTCTTCTTCAGATCACTTAAACTGTTTTTAAGAATAATATATAAGCTGATAAGACAGAGTGAAGATGTTTTTTATATTTTTTCTTAGTTAGCTGATGCTTTTACACTGAAAACAATCTTTATTTATTTTTACAGTTCTATCTCGTCATTAACAACTGAAAAATCAATCATGGAGAGTCTTCTGGTTTGAGCTTAGTTCA
>NW_003101663.1:92530-158635 GCF_000003855.2 Blastomyces gilchristii SLH14081
ACATTAAGATATTTTTAGAAACCTGAGGTGCTTGAGTTCTGAATTTAATGTATTCCCTGCGGGTTTCGAACTCACATACCTTGGTTTCCCACACCAAGGCGCTACCAGGTGGCCGCATTAACCATTCAGTCACCGGGGCAGAAATTACTCTTATTTCACTGTTCTTGAATTAAATCTAGTCATTTTTCATATCATTTCTGAAAGAAATGATTCAGTTTCAGATTTTTTTGATACTCAGTCCTGGTGAGACTTACATCAAGAAATGTATGAGATCAGATCAAATGAGATTAAATGTGAAATTCATGGTCCCGCCGGCCAGTCTAGTGATTACTACGCCTACCTTAGTCACGTGCCACTAAATGAATTTAGTAGCAGCTCGGTTAGTGAGCTTAATACACACAATGTTGATCCTTCTAAGATCCCATCCTTCTATGAAGAGAAGGACCCGGAGGATAAGCTCGGGCGGCAAGATTTCGAAGATGTTGCGGTTTCCGTTAGCTGCCGCTATGCTTTGGAAAAACCGAGTAGTCGTCTGCTGATCTGAGGTAATTTCAAGGCATTGACAATCTTTACCATCCCTCTTGTAGTTCTGTAGCTTTTCCGTTCTTTTTCGCCGGAGTCTTCCAGTGTTTAAGCCCTTCGGTATCCTTGGCCTCTGCGGTGGTTTTCCTGGTCTTGAAACTAGCCTGTCGCTGCTTCCGAGGGCGAGCTGCGACAGTATTAGAAGTGAAAGGAGATGTAGTAGCAGAGTTTGTGAGAGTAAGCTGAAATGTTGAAAGCTCAGTTGGTTTGAGTTGTTTGATCTTCTTGCACGGTGTAGTCTAGTCATACACCATCCCAGTCACCATCTTTTACTTTCTATCTGAAAGTAAATAGATTATAAATAATATCTCATATATAGAGAAATAACTCTTTTCATGCTGAAATTGATATTTATAGTGGCTAGAGATGTTTGAGCATGAGTAGTTGATAATTGAAGGTGAATGAGAAATGGTGAGAGAGGTGTCAAACCACAAAAACACTGAATATTTATGTTAGCTGTCTGTAGAAGAAGTTTATTTCGGGAAAAAGTAAATGGCACTGAGTCTGAGAAGGCCGAAATTTAATATAGACCTGGGAGTAATATATGTGTCGTACATACATGCATGTTTCCGACACATTGGCGTACAGTATTCCAATCCTAACTAGGAGCAAATTCACTCCATCAATCACACCCAACAGGAGTAAATTTTCCCTAAAATAGGAGGCACATTCCCTCTCTTGTCTCAATTTACCTTGGCTTTCTCAACCAAAGATGAATTAAGACGAGAGAACATATCCACCCACATAGTGATCGCTTAAAAGTTCCCGTCAATTAAATTAGACTGACTGATAGGTAAAGATGTCGAACGGACGGGGAACATACCAATGATGAAAAAGCCAATATATCCAGGCAGGTTCTTATTAATATCTGCCGCGGGCCAGTCCTGGGTGTTCCACACCTCCACAAAGCAAATGACAGTAGATAGAACAAGATGGGTCGCCAAGGGAAGAAGATAAAGTGGCACTATGCGATTATCTTTGGGAAAAATTCAGCTACCGCCCAGCAAGTGCATTTGACTCGCGGCAAACGCATTCAAGTCAGGAGACGACGGTGACGCACCTTGGATCAAGCCACGGATCGCCCAAAGGCTCAACGGAACAGAATACAGAGCTTCGATGGCAACAAACAGCTGAAAGAAAGGCGGGTCCTTGACATAGAGAGGATCATTGTAGTTGTTGACATAAAAGTCGTGAACTGCTGTTGTCCACTGAGGGAATAATCCCGCGGGATAGAATGGCACGAAGTCGATAGCTATTATTTGTTTCAGCCATCATTATTAGGTTGCCAAATCCCTAGCGAAGAAGGGATGGGGAAAAGGGGGCCTGAGGCAACATGGCAACGTACCAAAAGCAAGAAAAACGGTCGTTGAAAGAAAGACAACGTAGAGAATATCCAACTTTCGACTCCAGATTGACCTGGGATGGACGCGTTGAGGTGGCGTGCCGACCATATTGTTTAACCTGATTATGCCTTTGGGAAGAGACGCGAAAAGGGACAGAATCAATGTGAATGATGGAAATGCCGTCTCGGGTTTTTGATCCCAAGAGCTCACATCAAATCCGTGTTATTATTTAAAGATGAAATCTAGCGTGGTGTTCAGCAGCGAATTCGCGAATTAAATAAAGGGATGTCAGCAAGTAGCTTGGTGTTTTCAACCTCACAACACTGATATCCCAGTACGGAGGATCCTCTCAAAAGTTTGATTAACTAGTGCTAAGAATTTAAGGTGTAATTTTGTTACAGGCATAAAGTATTCTCATTCCCTCTTTTAACCAGAGTTCTAAGGGAAGTTAATGTCTGTGGTCTCTGAATAACCAGCTACAGCTTAACTAAAGCTAGCCTAAACCCCAGGGGCTTGAGAATGATATTGTATCAATATTACAGCTTAAATTCTTAGCGCTAATTCAAACTGTTGAGAGGATCCTACTCAATCATATTATTATGCTTGATTTAGTAGATATTCTCATTTTTAAAAAAATTAATTAAACAGTTATATAAAATATTACAATTAATTCACACCGACCTGTTGAAGTCAATAATTAATTAAAGGCGAAATATTACAGTTGAAAAGTAGCGTGGTTCGTAAAGAAGTATGTATGTTCTTGCGGCTGTGCCATCTTCCAACATCATATGTGTGGAAGGTGTAAAGCTTGTCTGATTGAAAGGTTGCTAGCTTGTGGAAAGTTATATGGTGGAAGGATTAGTAAGCCAGATCATGTGACCTGACACCCCCACTCACCAGAGTAACTATACATGATGCTATATACAAAATTCGCCTTCAAATCAAGTACAGATACAAAAAATGACTGGAAAATGTGAAGTAATGAAAAATCAGTCATGATATACATCATTTTTTATCCCTCTATCCCTCTATCTTCTTTATATTCTCTTTCCAATGCATATATTTCAACATTCCAAGTGGTTTAGTAAGCTCATTCATCATGTTCTCAGCAGATGGAACATATTGAATAGATATCTCATTCTTGCAGACAAGATCCTGAAGAATGTGAAAACAGACCTCTATATGCTTCAAGCAGTGTGGAATTGCTTCAGAAGAGGATAGCTCTATGACAGACTTATTATCAGCATGGATTGTATAAGCCAGATCATTGACTGTGGTGGGAATGAGGTGATCATCAGCATCCAGATTGTTGAGACAGGATGGGATGAAGCCAGTGTCTTCTAGAAGCTCTCAGAGATAGACAAGCTCATATGCAGCCTCAGAGGATGCAATATATTCGGCCTCTGTTGATGACTTGAAGACCCCTGTTTGCCGGCAGCTCCGCCATGCAATGGGACCACCTGCCATGTAGATGATATAACCGGTGGTTGAATGGGATCCTGGATCCCTACCAGCTCAATTGGCATCTGTGTATGCTACAGGTTCAATTTCGGCACCTCTGTGATAGGTTATACCCTCATTGATTGAACCCTGTAGATATCAGAGTGTACACTTGTATGCAGCCCAGTTCTTTGATGTAGGCTGAGAGCTGAATTGTTCAAGGAATCCTGCAGCAAAGCTCATATCAGAACATGTATTGAATGCCAGATATTGCAGGAATCTGATATCAGATTGATAGAACTGTAGAATAAATTCTGCTGTGTATGCAATCAGTTTCTCATCATCATTCATGAAATCAACATTCTTCTTCATAGAAGTGAATGTAGAATGACAGTCATTTATTGAGAACTTCTCCAGAAGATTCCTTATAAAGAGAAGTTGAGACAATGTTAATGAAGTTGAATCTCTATCAATCTTCATTTCTAGATAGCAGTTGAAATTCCCTACATTCTTGATCTCATAATTAGCAGTGATTTCAGCTTTGGCCCAGTTCAGGTCTTTGATTTTCAGGCTGTAGAGATGAATATCATTTATATAGATGATTATATAGACCTGTCTTTCATTATGAATAAATAGTTCAGCATCATAGAGACTGATATGAAAGTCTGAGTGCAATAGTATCTTTCACAGCTCTTCATATCATAAGAGTGCTGCTTGCTTAAGACTGTAGAGTCTCTGCATCAACTCACACATAAGATTATCACAGTCTTCACAGAATTCTGTGAGTTGATTCATATATATTTATTCATCAGCAGACAGTTGAGTATTTAAAAAAGCAGTTATTATATCAATCTGCAGAACATATCATCTCTGAGATACTAAGATTATTATAAGAGCTTGTGAGATGAATGCAGAGATAATGAGTGCAAAGATTCTTGAGTAATTGACTTTCTTCTGTTAAAGATTTTCATAGACAACTCAGCAGATCTTATAGTGAATAACATCACTTATATTATTGAACTTTTTATTAAATACTCATTGACTGTGAAGAATACTCATTTGTGATATTCTCTTAATCAGTTATCAGATCTCTATCTATTTCAAACAGTTAATCTCTTTAACACAGATCTTATAATAATACTTTCATTTCATGAAAGCTTTGACATATATGAGGTTTTTTGAGATTGAAAGTACAGTGATCTTGAGATCAGTGAGTAGATCTTCAAGACTATCTCTCACTGAAGTTTTCCTCACTGTAGTGATATCTCTTATAAATATCAGAGAATCATTCAATTTAACTGTGAATTCTGAGAAGTTCAGTGTATTCTGCACTAAAAAGATAGGTATTCTCATAGAGATATTATAGTTAATTTATCAATTATTAGTGAGTATAAGAAATAATGAACACTCAGATTGAATTTTCTCATCAATGAACAGATTATTAATTGATGAATTAGAAATCACTGCAGTCTTTTTACAGACTGCAGTGAGTAGGCCTGATGTTACTGAAGAAATTACTGCAGCTGCTTTACAGACTGCATTGAGTAAAATCTTCAGATTGTGTATTATTAATATCAATGAATTGATAAGATGAAGGTTCTTCTGAAAGATAATGTCTTTTGATATATATAAACATCTGTTGAAGAGGTTCATCAATCTATAATTGATAAAATCATTATATTTTACAAAAATCAACTCTTTGAAACAGGAAGTCATCTTATTGATGAGCTTGAAAACTATCTTCAAGAATGCTTTGCAACCTCATCAGTGAATACCATGTGCAGAAGATAGAGCTTCAAGTCAGACCTTATATAGTATAATCAGCTTTGTATTTTCAGAGCTCTCATACAATATTGTTGAGATTGATATAAGATTAAGCAGCTCTGTGACTGTAATAACTGTCTTATTTCACATCTTTTTCAGAGCTGAAGAGTCTATTAATAGTGATTGAGACTTCTTAATAATTAAATCAATTAATCATTCAGATACTTCATCTTGCTGTGAAGTATGAGAGAAAATCAGCTCTCATTTTATATCTTCACTGAGCATATATACTGTGACTGTATTTGAATTCAATTCTTCACAATCTGAGTGAATGATTGCAATGCCACATCTCAGCAGATTCTTGATGAATTGATTGAAGATCTGTAGATATCTCAACATCTCATTCTTGCATTTCAATAGAAATATTCATCTTATACAGATAGCATCATCTGTTATCATTATTACAAGCTTCTTATCAGTGTAAGATGATATATCATTCTCAGTTTCAAGAGTCTCATCATCACTGAAGATATTCACTCAAATCTTCAAGGTCTTATAGATGACACAATGTGGTGTGAAATCCTTGTAGAAAGTGTGTTTCTGTTTAAACTTAATATATATGACACAGAATGATAATTTCTTCAGACTAATAATAATAATATCAAATCACAGATCTCTGATCATTTTTAATATACTATTTTCACTGATATAATTAAGTTAACAATGTCACTCATCTATCAGAAGCTGTTTCAGAAGAACTGCAGATAATCAAGATAAAGATAAGATAATAAAGAAATCAGTATCTGAATTCTTAGAGTTGATTAACTGTTCAATCTTCTCACAGCTGAAAGATCTCAAAGACTCAGCACTCAGATTGTAATCTGTTGAGATTGTCTTTGATTTCAGAACAGCTATATATATCACTGCTTCATACATTGAGTCATTCATTATCTTATGAAATATCAGTGAGCTGTTGAATAGAATATAAATATTATTATGAGACAGATTGATGTAGAAGATATCACTATTGATAGATGATAGAAACTTAAAGTAGTTCTCAGTATTAACTTATATATCACAGTGAATATAGCTCTGACATTTCATAAGCTCAGTGAAGATCAGATTTGCAGATAGTTCTGACATGTAGTATATATAATTGAATTCTATCAATCTTTCACTCACTGAGATGAATACAGTGCTGACACTCTGAATCTTTATAATGACCTTATTAATCACTTGAACTGTTGAATCATTGATTGCTATAAGTTCTGAAAATCATGATCTATCACTTACTATGTGACATTCAGCATCACTATCTCATATAGTGAGAGAATTCTTGTGAGATTTCATAAAACAGACTGATATATTGATAACCTCTGCAAGATTTGTCATCTGATAGATGTCTGATTCATCTGTAATGAATAGTTGAGTTCTACTCTTACTATTGTTCTTTTTCTTCTTTTCTTTGAATTTCTTTATTCTCACAGTGTTGTTTATTCTTCAATTATCTGAAGCACTGTCTGAATTAATCAATCAATAGATGTTAAAGTGAGATCTCTCACATTCAGAATATATAGATGAATTTTCCAATTCTTGATAATTTCAGAAGCCTTCTTGTGTACTGCTATAATCACATTCAGTACAGTCTTCACAGGCCGGATTTGATGTATTGTTGCTGATAGTTGATATGACTGTTATAGCTGTTATAGCTGTTGTAGCTGAGTTAACTACAGAATCTATATTCTATAGATTCTTTTTATCTTTTGAAGAATTAAGCTGTGAACAGATTTTCTTCATGAGAAGATCAACATTTAATATCACAGCTGTGAATTTGAAATCCTGTATCTTCTCTATCTTCTTCTGAATGTAATTCCTTCAATTGTTGAGTAGAACTGAGTAGAAGATATCAAATATTCACATATCTGAAGAGAAAGTATTTAACATCTTCAATTTCATAATAATGAACTGAAACTTATCAAAGAATGTGTGTAGATTGATGACCTGTGTGTCACTAAGAGACATGAATTCCAGAACTGTCTTACAGTGTAACTGTGTTTTAGAGACAGAGTATTTCTGTTCAATTGTATTTCATAGAGTATAAGTGATTCAATTTTTATCATACTTGAAGAAATGTGGTCTGACATCTGCACTCAAGAAGTTCAAGATGAATGTGTAGAGTCACTGATTTCTGACATCTCAGAATGATGCTTATTCATCATCTCTTTGTAGAGAGTTCTGAGTCTGATATTTCTCTATCATATATCAGCACTGTGTATTAACCAGTTTCAATTTCATGAAGATGCTTTATATGATGTAATTGAATGTGTCAGTCAGACTGTTTGATCTCACAGTATTCTTGACATCTTTCTTAAATTAAGAGATTGTCTTACTAACACAGCTATCTGATTCATAAAGATTGAATTTCAACCTTTCACTGAGATTAGAATTCCATGTGGCTGTTGATGTAATAATAGAATGATTGTTAATATTCTGTGATTAATCTATAGAGAATCTCTGTTAATAAAGTTTTTTCAGTTGTAGTTTAAGTTCTAAGACTCTTTGCTTTCTCTTGTTCATCTTAAGCATTATCTTGAGATGCTTCATCTGTTGATCTGATATTGTCTTATCTGAATGATAGATATCTGAGTGTTCAATATTCTTATCAAGAGAATCAGCTTTATCAAGCTGTTGAGTAAAACAGAGAATCAGCCTGATCATGTCAGAAGCTGTATTCAAACCAGCTTCAAATCAAGAGAGTGTTGCAGAGTGTTCTTCAATGAAGCTTTCAAAGACTTCAGAAGAATATTCATCAGTGAAACTTTCAAAGGCTTCAGAAGAATGTTCACTGACAGAGTGTGAGTGTGAAGAATCATCATTATCAACTATAACTGATTCAGTGAAAAGAACACAAGATCATGAACATATATGTGAGTGAGATTATATTGAATCTGTTATCTTAATATTCATTTATTGAATCCTTGTCAATATCATTCTCTTTTTCTTACTTTTTTACAAATGTGATGTGTTTTCTGCAAGTCTCTTTTTTAAGCAAGCAGTAGTATTATTGATCATCAAGATCTCAAACACATTAATACTGATAGAATAAGACAATTTTAACTCCTGATGAGTGTATTGAATGAAGCAGTAGTTCAAATAGATTATATTGACAAGGAATCCTGAATTGGCAGTGATTTTTGCACAAAACAGGTCTCATAACCTGTGAAAGGTGTAAAGCTTGTCTGATTGAAAGGTTGCTAGCTTGTGGAAAGTTATATGGTGGAAGGATTAGTAAGCCAGATCACGTGACCTGACAATATGATAGCCAACTGCTGTACAACCGTTTTCATAATGTCTCCTGCCAAATGAAGTTCTATGACATCTTTTTGCCATGAAAACGCTAACACTAGGCATCCGTCACTACCGGTAATGGTGGACACCGCAAACGCACTCCCTGCAACATTAGCACTCTGCGAAAAGACCATCCTGCCAATTCGTGGGTTCTGCGATCCGGCCTCTGGTCCTAGATTAGACCTGAATACACCCAAGTTTGATACTTCGTAGCTATCTGCTCTGTCTTTGCTTACTTTAGATAGGAACAGCTCGCTGTGGAAATTGCCCACATATTTTAATAGATTCGGCATTGCATTTTTGCCTTTCATGTTTATTGTGTCCTCAATTGTTTTCCGGGATCTGACGGCTTCGTCCCACGGAAACTTGAAGTTTCCGGACTGGTCAAAAAACTTCTCTCGATGATATGAATCGTGCAAGTTTTGCACGAACACACCCATAGAGTCATCGGAGATCCGCTCCACAAGCCAACGCCGATTTGAGAGCGCGCCAACACATCGGAGTCGAGAGTAATGCGCCGAGACGTTCAAGAAAACAGCTCCCGCAACCAAGGTGTGAAGAGCTGCTGTTATAGTAGTCTTATTTTTGCGACAGAGGTCCCTGAAAGAAAGAGTCTGAGATTCGGAAAGGACAAGAAGGCGTATTTCATTTTCTAGGGGCATGGTAATCTTTGAACCAGTCCACAAGTTGGGATCCTGTTTGTTCCATATTTTCTCCCTGAAGAGTATCGAAAGGAGAAACGGGATCGAAACCGTCATCGGGTGGAGCGCTTCTATGTTAGGTAACAGGGGAATATTCGGCGATACAATCGTACAATCTACTTGGTCTGAGGACTCGGCTGAAGAAAGCTCGAGATGTAAGGCGCGGAGAAACGTTTTATGAAAAGCCATTCCAGACGTGCCATCTCCAATGGCGTGATGAAAGATGAACGAGGCAGTGAATATATGTGGATGATCATGATTCGCTAAGATACATAGTCTCCAAAATGGACAAGGTGGAGAAAATGGGATGTTGTGTTGGATGTTCAGAAGCTTTTCCAAGTCCATATCTGGATCAGGATTGGAGGAATGGTTGGAAACAAGGTTGCCATGCCGCCTTTCTTCGAAGGAAATGCAGGTATCCAAATCAATTGCTGGAAGGCGAACAAAATGGGGTTCATCCGTATTTTCGCCCACAGGGATGACGGAGAGTATAGGATGTTGGCCAATAAGTATTTTGCATGCTCTATATATGAAACTCTTCAGCGGGTACGAGCATGTTTCCGGCAGGGTATATGTTGCTGATACGGCGACATTGATATAGAAGCCAAGGTGATGCCGCGCTGTGGAGTACCGTTCTAGTAGGCCTGAAAGAAGCCAAATTAGTTATATTTCTACAACAGCCCTTACAGCACATTGAACCTCTTCTACTTGCCTACTGGGCGCAGCTTTTCATACTCTAGAACCACGCAACCCTCAGTTTGATGGGCCATCTTCACCTAAAAGCGTAGAATTCAAGGAAGAATGGCGTTCGAAAAAGGGCAGAACTTGAGGATGAGGCCCCTTGACACTAGCAGAAGGTTTCGGGGAAACATTGGACCGGGCATCATCTATGGATGCTCTCTTCCGCCAGCTAGCTAGGTAGCCTGCTGGACCAGGCAGAAACGGAATGGTTTTGAGCGGTGGCATCGCTGCCGTTCCGTTAACATCAACGAAGAATGGACTAAAGCTATGTTGGTTGAAATTCGAATAGAGCGTGTTACCCATCACATTTGCCTCTGTGGATTCTGCGCTGTGGTTGAAATGCTAGAAGGACGCCCACGAGTGTAATCTGCCTGTGTAATTGTGACTGCGTATCTCCAAATTAAGTAATAATTCCTAGGCCAGGAGGTTCCATTCATCATCGTGCGATCAACTGTGCCACGAACAGGTATATTCTCATTGAAAATCTCTAAAAGGTTTGTAGACAGTGTTCTGTTATTAGTCTTCTCTCGACGGAGGTTTCGGTTCAGATGAGCTCGAGGATGCCAAGCCTTGGGCAACTAAATCACATGACCAGGATATCCTCACGATGAATCGTCGCAGAGCAAGCTCGTTTGACATTGACATCCGGATTGCTATCATATATCGCATGATGGGTTCATTGTTCTCAGAGGGCCCTTGAACAGCAAACTAATATATCCTGTTGTTCTATTCCTCCTCTTTGAGTCTCCCGGCGCCTTCGTTTGCGGATCTGAAGCACTTGAGGAGCATAGATAAATGGTATGGCCGAGTCCTCTTACCCCCTCCCCGAGCCACATTGTGATCCGAACTATCTATGTTCTCGTGTATTTACTGATCGCCTCATTTCCCCCTCTCCTCTACAGGGCAAGCGCAAGAAGTCTAGCCGCAAGCCGGCAGCCCCCAGGAAGGTAAGTTAATGAACCCGCATTTCCGAGCTTGTAGGGCATTCCGTTTGCTAACTTCATTGCAGAAAGAGCCCCTCCCAACCACATTTTCTTGTCTATTCTGCAACCATGAGAATTGTGTGATAGTGAAGCTGGATAAGAAATTGGGTCTCGGGAACCTGTCATGTAAAATATGCGGCCAGCGATTCCAGACCGGCATCAACTGTGAGGAACATTCTCCATTCTTGCGGCGATTATAATCGTTCTTCCACTAACAGCTCCTCCGGCAATGGCTCTAGATCTCTCCGCTGCCGTCGATGTTTATTCTGACTGGGTGGATGCCTGCGATGCGGTTGCTAAGGACGCCGCCGCTGGCAATGCTGTGGAGACTACTGCACGTGGAGCAAATGAAGGATCCTCAGGTCCGGTGAGACGCGAGGCTGAAAGAGAGGAACTCGATCAGTCTGAAGTCGGCCTTGATGACTACTGACCACGAAAAATTGTTCGATAATCTCCTCGCTTCTTACCCAGTTTGATAAAAGGCGTTTTATGTGCAGTCCGGTACTGGTCATTCTCAATTGCATTTGTGATGGTTCGGCTTGCTTTAGCCTGAAACGTCATGTTATTGGATGGAAATGGGATTCAGCAAAAACCGCGCAATACATACATATATATATATGTTTATATATACACGACTGCGGAGTCTGGATGCTTTCGCGGCTGTGAAAATAAAAGAATCCTAGCCAACCGGCTTTGCCCTCTCAGCTACCGCACAACGGACGTCCTCCCGCCCCCACTTGTCCAACCGAATCGATAGTCCGCGAGAACACGCGCTACAATGAAATGGTGTGGGATTCCCCGGTGGGATAACAATTGGTTTGCCAGGAATCAAGGGCCGTTTATCATATCATACGACTTTTATATATAGTCGACTTTCTCCACTTCATCTACAATGTGTAGTATCGGTCGCCGAAGTCACCGAGCCCAGGAATGATATATCTATTTTTTGAAGTTAGAAATAGCAGAATGTCAATATACGCAGAAATAGTCCGTTACTGACTTTTTCTCATCAAGCCCTTGGTCGATAAATGCCGTGACTACTCGCAGTTTAGGGTACCTCTGAGCGAAGTCGGCAACCCCTGACGGGCTTGCTATGATGTTTAAAAATAAGATTCGATCTTCAGGAACTCCCTTTGATTTCAGTACATCAACTGCCATCGTTGCGGAGCCACCTATTAAGTCATTAGCATGATTTTTGAGTTTAAAAAAAAGAACATATAGATGGTTCTCCCCACCAGTGGCAAACATTGGGTCCAGGAGTAGCACCCATCTGCTTGCTATGTCATTAGGGAGCTTCTCGTAGAAGAGCTTGGGTTGCCACGTATCGTCGTCTCGCTGTATCAAGATCTTCCCGATGCGGACGGATCTACAGCAATCGCGTAGGCCCTGCTCCATAGCTTCTCCTGCCCTCATGATAGATACACCACATATTTTCCCTTGGAATTTGACTCCAAGATATGACCTGCCGACTGGAGTTGTTACTGACTGCTCAACCACGGGTAGGTGATTTAAGCCTTCTTCCACCAACAAACGTATGATCCTGTTCGAGTAAAATATGAAATCTGCTCTCTCCGTACGAGTGTCCCTTATCATACTTTTATAGGTATCGAATTAGCCTTATAGTCGAGGTAAAATACCTAGAGTGCACACGGGGGAGTAAAATTAACTTGCGTTAGGAGTGCAATTAGCTGAGGAGTCTGTGGGAGGATATGGACATTATCGTAGTCGACAACCTGCGAGACTGTCGCTGTGGGCTTTTCCCCATCTGGTTTGTAGAGAGGACCAACACCTTGGCAGGGCAATGGAGCACCTGTCCCCTGCTGAGCCATGGCGTTTATAAGGCTGGTATTGTATGTAGGTAGCTATTGCGGGAAGAAAGTTTGAGGCCAAGGGACGGGAGTGTAAACAAGCTTAGGGATACGTCAACTCGGAAATTCGGAGGAGTTTTCCAGGTTAAGTAAGTCTCCAGCGTCCAACGTGAATCAAAGTGAACTGCACGCAGAGATATAGATATATCTGGGACGAAACCCAAGGGCATCAAGCTGTAGCACTAAGTAAGCAACATTTACTATGGCAGCTCGGGGGTGGGGTGGGGGAGCGAGTATTGAAATAACGGGGAAGAAAACAGCCAGACCTAAAACCACACCTGGGCAAGAGTGGAAACCACCAACCAGCCACGCTCAGCAAACATCTCAGGCGGGGCTTTTCCGCCACCGGCTGCTAGCTAGTTATTGGCCACTTATTATTAGGATAGGAGTTGCTTTGTCCAGGCTGAGAAGCCCAATGTGAGCTGATAGTTATGTAACTACGGAGTATTCCGTACTGCGTAGGTCTTTGCACTCCCGCCAGTCGGTTGGCTGATGTGCGGGTTTAAATAAAGTTCGTGCGTGCAAACCATGAAGGTATTTAGTTAAAATTCCCTGCGCAGCATCATGCAGCGCTGGCACTATTCAATCCATGAAGATGAAGCCTTATTTATGCGAGGACTACGGAATACCACGCTTCGCATTATCATACATACTACATATTCCTCGTGAAGGTGCACACTGTTCTGTTGTTATGGTGTCTATTGTCTGTCGCATGCTCACCTAATCCTCAGTCACCTGTTGTTGGTTCTGTCCCTGGCATAAAAAACAGCTGGTTCAACTTCCCGCCATAAACCCACCATCTTCAGTACATCTGCTAGGAACCCGTCAACAACAAACCCATCACGCTCTTTTCCATCCGGCGCGCAAGGAATACGACACGCGTGGATTCGAAACATCCGACGAAACCATTCACCCGGTAAATGCGGATGGCCTCTTGACGCTTTCACTAGATGGACAACCAAGCGCCTGTCGCCATTCTTCTAACCTCTCCTTTCCCCTCGTTTCATCCTACCTAAGGAACCTCGTGCGGGAGATACTACAGTCGAAATATGACGCCAGCGAAAGATGTAACAACCCACCGCAAGTTGGTCACTTACGGGAAGTCGTCGCAGAAAGCCCAGCACTGGAATGGATTCCAATCGTCGACAACTCCGACCCGAACGCAAGCACCAGACACCTGGCCAGAAGAACATTTGGAAAACCCTGCTTCACTGCCCCAGAGTACAGCGACAGGAGTCAGGAAAACAACAATTAAAGACAGGCAGGGTCATCAACGCTATGGCGCGCTTCAGACTCCTAAACTTGCGAAACCGTCCAGGCCGAACTCGCTACGCCGTCCAACACCCAGCTATGGTGGGGAAGAAAAAGATGTTTACGATTTTGCGTTGTCCGGTGATGAACTGGAACATGAGGGGAAAGAGCCTTGGCGAAAACGTAGAAAGATAGTATCCCCTAAGGATGAATGGGTTTCGAACGGATTTGAAGAGATTATTATCCCGAGAGCAAAGCATGCGACGAAGCGCCATTCCCGCCACGATCTCCCAAACCCCAGTGCAACCACACAGAGTACACCTACAAAATCCCCAGGAACCGCTGGGACAACTACTAGCAAAATCGAGGTTGTTATTCTGACGCCAAAGAAGCTGAGGAAACACAATGAACACTCCACCAAAGAAGGAGCGGTGGATGAACCCAATGTCAACCTGCCTCGTCGCTCTAAAGATCCAACGACCGCAAATTCACAGACATACCAGAGTTCGCGCCAGAACCCTGGTCTGTTGTCATTACTGCAACAGAGTCAGCGGACCTTGAAGCCTGCTGCACCAAAGCTCGCCAGGCCAGGAAAGCCAGCACAGCAGCCCCAACCGAAGGGATCTCCGTTGCTGGGGCTCGAGCGTGCGGCCTCTTACCCAATTACTACTGAAGTCGAGGACAATATTATAGGGCACACCACACTCGTGAGTACTACTCCATCGCGGAGAAGGATCGTAGATGCGTTGAGCACCACACCCCGCGGTAGATCTGAGTCTCCAATCGGACCTAGTGATGTTGGCTCCCGTGCTTCATCTGAAGTATCTACTGAATCATCAGAGAATTCTACATTGTCTATGTCCCAACTTCCGACTGCGTCGCACGGAATACAAATTAGAGACCTACCCGATTCTCCTGTTCCGCTACCGCAGTCCCAGGGAGCCGGCCCCAAAGCTACCTATGCTCGACAGCGGTCATTTCTTTCTGTCGAGCACGTAACTGCAGATCTGATTGCGGAAACCCCGATCCAGGCTTCCTTTGCTCAGCGGTACGGAGGTGGGGCCAGTGCTGGACGCGGCGTATCTAACTCCGTATCTTCAAAAACTTCTCGTCCGCTTGCAACCCGAGGTACCGGCGACGACGATGATGATAGCTCCAGCGGTGTAGTCCGAAATATTTATGAACTGCGTCGTGCGGGCGAGAATGCTAGGTTTGAAGGGATCATCGACGCAATTTTTGAGGACATCGAAGACTCTAAGTCTTCAGCTTCACGTCGATACAGTGGCATAATCCAGCTCTGTACAAAGCTGATGGATCACCAATTCACACGCCGATTCCTGGCTCATGGCTTGGAGAAACGGCTTGCAAAGCGGGCCGGGGACTTGAGCGACGCCATCTACACATACCTAATTGTCTGCGCCTATGGAATAATTTTGTCAGCTGGTCCATTGTCGTCTGTTGTTTTGCACACTTGCTCTACTCAAGTGTTTAAAACTATCCCAAAGATGGTAACAAACACATCTGATATCGTTGGCATCTCAAAATTTGGGCCCACAAGAACGTCGAAAGCTGTCCAAGCATCTCTTCGGGACTTTTGTGATCAATTAGCTCAGAGCAAAATCTGGCCCGACGTCAAACCGAACAAACGGTCTCCTCAGATCCTAGCATTGCGATGCATTGAGATGGCTGTGCGCCGGGCCCGCGAGAGTGGAGATGCCATGGAATATCTATCTAACGATGTTCTATCTCTACTGGTTGACCTACTTCTGCAGCATTCGGTGCTCCCAGAGCAAATCCAAGATGCAAAGACGGACGATGTCTTAATCCTCGAGTTGACATTCTCCGTCTTAGAATCGTACACAGTTGCCCTGAATTTGCTCGAACCAAGCCAGGAGAAGATATTGAAGAGGCTTTCCCGACTTGGGCCGCTTCTGCTACAACTATCTCGTTACTCGGAGCCGTGTTGCAGGCAGATCCAGTTACTAGAAATCCGACTGATCTTGAATCTTACGAATAATAACCCTTCACTCTGCGAAGATTTTTCAACGCCAGAGCTGATACGCGCGCTGATGGTGATCGTGTTGTCAAATTTTGGGCTGGTGTCGGAGGATTTTGGCAGCGATAAACGAGACTCGTTGTTAGACGCAGTTATTTTGGCGCTTGGAACGTTGATCAATTTGACGGAATGGAATGAGACTGCACGACAGCTTATTTTGCAAACACGAAGCGGTACGACAGCGACGACGTTCCTTGACAGGCTGTTGCAGTTGTTTAAGGATGGATGGGAGAAAACTTCTGAGGTAAGGGATTCCTGTATCTCAAAAAGAAAATGCTCTCTTTCTCAAGACGCTAACATTGGTAACGTTTAGGCGGACTCCGTTGTCCAGACACACTCCAATGTGGCGTTTGGTTATTTATCTGTTCTTCTGAGCACAGTATGCCTCAATGAGGAGGCGCGATTACACGTCAGGAATTCCCTCCAGGGGAGAAACATTGACCGGGTGCTGGCTACTGTTGAAGAGTTTCTACACTACCACCGAAAAGTTGAGAAGGAGCTCCAGGCCGGGGGAGGAGAGCATGAATCTGTGTCCGGCTTCACGTGCAGACTGCAAAGCATTGTAGACCGGATCAAGCAAGCGGAAGGGATTTGCTGAGTGAGAGGGAAAGCATGCTCCGCTCAACTACTACCACCATGAAATTTACGCTTGTATAGTTTATCAAGGGATACGAATGATGTTGATGTATTTTGTTCATGTCTTACTTAACCTATCCTTCCAAAGGAACTGAGACACATTAGTTAACATCCATGCACGCATGCATGCTCTCTCACTAATATATTTCTTTCTCTATCTTTCTCGGCGTGTGTCTGTCTCCCGGCTGGCCAAATACCCAATACCCAATACCCAATACCAAATGCCATTGTAGAAGGTAAGAGACTCAAGGCCTGGACCAGGCGATGGATCGACACGCGCCAGCAGTTTCACGTGGTGCCAAGGCTGGCTGCAAGGGGGGGAGGCGCCGCAGAAGGGCGGAAACGGCTGTGATTGGCTGGGAACCCCGGCGTATTGTGGATGGCGTACGGGACTAGTAACTGGTAGTAAGGGAGCGGAACCACAGGCCAGAGTAAATTACCCGAAGCATGGTAGGAATATCCTGTGCAGAGACTAGAATAATGGAGCAGAGCGGGTGGCGACTGTTGGACACGGAGGCGGGGGAGGGAGCAGGAGGAGGAGGAGGTAAGGTTATGTACGCAGTATGTACCTCTGTTTGGGCGAAGTATGTGTGTACTGTACCTACATCTTCCAAGGTTCTGGGATGAGTTTGCATGCATTGCGTAACTATGGAGTAACAACTGGAAAACTTGAGATTTTTCCATTATTAATTATTATTGCCAGCTGTTGTCACTGTCACTGTCACCTTGGCACTCTTGTCTGTCACTCTGTCTGTCACTCTGTCTGTCACTCTGTCACTGCTATTAGGTATAGGTGGTATCAGATTTCCCGGAGATGGCTGGGTATATTAAATATATGGGTTCTGTCTGTGTATTAATTGATATTGGTGATTGATCCATACCGCCGGACCAAACTACTGGGATAGTTATATATAAAGATAGCTCGGGGAGCCATCATCCATGCTTGCTTCTTTTTCCTGTTCTTGTTGTTCCTCTCCCTCTTTCCCTTCTCCTTCTTCATCCTCATCCATCAATCAATCACCACTCTCTCTCACTGTCTAGTCTGTCTGTCTTTTTAATCTTCGCTTGTCTACTTTCCGAACCATTCATCATCAGCCGCATCAGCAGCATCAACAGCATCAACAGTACATACATACATACATACATACCTCCAAAGCCTGCATCTGTCCATACATGCTTAAGTTACTACTGTAACTCCCATTGTTAGTTACGCCTCCCTAGCCCCATAACCCATTCTCCATTACTTCTTATTTATTTTTATTCTTCTTCTTCCTCATTCTCCACGCGCCAGCTGAAGCCATTTCTTATTAATAATAATATTATTCAAACAGGTTCCCATAAACTTCCAACAATATTAATCTTAATATCACTACTCAATTCCTCCCGCCCCGTCCTATCTTGACCTGTCCTGTCTTGTCCTCCCTCCCTCGCGCCAAATTCAGGCCAGTTCTCGCTCAGCCCCTGACCCGACTGTCCAAATATATCCCGAGATCCCGAGTATCCCGACAGCCTTCCCGCGCTGTGTGCCAAACCGAGAGTGCCAAAAAGGAGAACAGCGCCCCCCGTTTTTTTTCTTTTAAAACCTTACCTTAAAACTCTCAATCTATATTTAACAACATCCCGTCCCTCCCTATCCTATCCCGAAGATAAAAATCAATTCGAAATATGGCACCTCCCCCAAAGCAACGGAAGATTGCGGTTGTTGGCAGCAGATCTGTGGGTATGTTTAAGAAATTTCATAATTTCGTTTCTTTTTCTTTCCTTTTTTTTCCCTCTACTTTGCTCCGTGTTGTTAACTTTGATGGGCGTTCCTCCTCGATCACAGGCAAATCATCACTTACCGTTCGGTTCGTTGACGGCGTGTTTGTTGAGAGCTACTACCCGACCATTGAGAATACATTCAGTAGCACCATCAAGTACAAGGGCCAGGACTTTGCTACGGAGATCGTGGACACCGCCGGCCAGGATGAATACAGTATCTTGAACTCGAAACATTTCATCGGCATTCATGGCTACATCATCGTTTACTCAGTCGCATCGCGCCAGTCTTTTGACATGGTCAGGGTTATTCGGGATAAGATTCTCAATCACCTGGTGAGCACCTTATTTCTTTTCTTTTTTCCTATTTTCGAGGGATCTCCGCTGACTGTATATTTTAATTTTCCAGGGAGCGGAATGGGTACCCCTAGTCGTAGTCGGAAACAAAAGCGATCTCAAACCAGACGTACGACAAGTGACAGAGGAAGAAGGGAAGAAGCTCGGGGAGGAATTCAATTGCGCCTGGACCGAAGCCAGTGCCCGGCTGGACGAGAATGTCGCCAAAGCCTTCGACCTGATCATCGCGGAAGTTGAGAAATCGCAGAATCCAACCCAGCCGTCCAGCGGCAGTAAGTGCATCGTTATGTAAACATGCCAGACGCAAATACGCACGCGACATACGACACTCACATGAAATGTCCCTTGTTATGAGATAATGTTCTCTTCTTTCTCTTTTACCGCTTTTACTTCTTTTTATCTTTTTATCTTTTATTTTTATTTTTAGTTTTTGATGTTCGTGTTTACGGTGGGTGGAATGGATTGGTCTGCTTTCTTTTTGCGCAAGTCCTTGGGAAGAGGGCGTTTTCCCATGGTCACAGGAACGTTCTATTTTTTAACTTTTATTTTGGTTTTTTTGGCCCTTCTGGGCCAGATATTATTATTGTTTTTCTTGAATTCCCATTTTTACACATGTTTAGTTTGGGGTTGTGGGTTATTGTGATGTGTATATCTGGCAATCAGTGAAGGCACACCGACATATTTGCCTGTGTGTGTGACTTCAAGCGGTTTTACTGGTGTTCCTTCTTTTTTGTTCCTGTTATATGCCCTTTCCCCCTATTCTTTGTTACACGTTTCAATCTCTATTTTTCTATTTTTCCCTCACTTTTATTATTATTCGTTGTTTCCGGCAATGCGTTATTTTTTTCTGGTACTCCGTATGGCAGCATACGTAGACAGACTATTACTAGAAGGATGGTCAAACTTGTTTTTGTTTAAGGCGGCATGCCCCATTTATGACGATGAGGTTTTGACCGCTCATTTCATTATCAACCTACTGACTTTGTTTGCTGACCGCAAGGTTCTACAAAAACGGTGTAGGGTAGGGCTTGTATGGTATCTAATAATAATAATAATAATACTAATAAAATACTAATAATACTAATAATAAAAACGATGATGATAATAATCATAATAATCATAATAATAAATAAAAACAATAAGGCGCAGGCTAACAACAGCCGGGCTGCGCGAGTATTTGTTTGAGCGCGAAAATACACTACATAGCGAGCGCATTTTGTTGTGACATACTCCGTATTATTATTATTCTCATTCCAGAGCTTGATCCCTGATTCCTGGCTGACTCGAGACTCGAGGCGGCTCCAAGCTCGTTTCTTTTTCGCGGTTTTGCTTTTTTCTTTTCCCCAGCAGCTAACGCAATTAGGTTCAGCCGTTTATTCCTTCTTTAAGTTTTTAATTCCGTTTTTCTTTCTTTCTTTCTCCCAGAATAGGAAGGCGGTGATAAACGGCAGAATGTGGGCATGGTTTCTCCTCTCTGCACGCCCCTCATTTTCCGCATCCGGCAATAATTCTGCCCCTCCATGTCTGTCTGGACTCTGACACAAAAGAAAAGAAAGACTACTTACTCCAGCAATCAACCTCGCGAGTCGTCGCTCTCTGCCAAATCCAAATCCCACCCCGCAACTCACGGTTTCGTTTCTTAGCGCACTCTCTCTTCTCTTGGGGCCATTTGAAATCTCCAATCCCGGGTCCCCCTTACCTTAAACTTTTCCGCAGAAAGTCTTAAGAAAAGGGAAAAAAGGACCAAGCCAGTCCGGATCAATCATTCAACCATGCTTGACATTGCGGACTTTGTCCACGGAGCCACTCCGGAGAAGATCGCGGAAAATCAGGAGAGATTACGGGAGAACCAGCGGCGTCGTGGTGCGCCTGTGGAGGCGGTGGACGAGGTTATTGCTTTGTTCAAAGTCGCCCGAGAATGTGAGGAAGCCCCTTGACCCCGAACTTCAAAACTTACATTTGCTCAAATTTTGTTTTTCGCGGAATTGAACATTATGAAACTGACATTGACATTTTGTGTCTAGCGCGCTATGAGGTTACTCAGATAGGTGAGAAGATCAATAAGGTCCAGAAGGAAATTGGGAGGAAAAAGAAGGTTTGATTTTTTTATTTTTTTTCCCCCTCCTTTTTGTTTGGCGAATTGTAAACGTGGTGTGTCCTTATACATCCATCCATATATATACGTACCAGCCGTGACTAATAGATCATTTTTTGGGCATTTATCTAGAATAAGGAAGACGCGGCTGATCTGATCGCGGAGAAGACGGAGCTGGAGAAACAAAAGAAGGATGCAGATGCTTTAGCCACCGAGAAGGAGTTGCTGAGAGACCGGAAACTCGCATCGATTGGGAATTACGTCCATGCAGATGTACCTACAAGCCAGGATGAGGTTGGTAACCCCTTGCATCCCCCTGGAGGAATCAATGGCCAACTAGGCTGAAAATTGTTCAATTTTGTTCTTTTAGGCGGATAACGCTATTATCTCGACATGGGCGCCAGAAGGGTTTAAGGAGGAAAAACCAGCCTACTGCCTCTCACACGACGACGTGCTTCACCGATTGGATGGTTTTGACCAGAAACGAGGCACCAAAATCTTCGGGCACCGGGGGTATTGTCTGATCAACTATGGTCTACTCCTAAACCTTGCACTGGTGAACTACGGACTGGAGTTCCTGTTCAGCAAGAAATACACCCTTAATCAGCCACCCTATTTCATGCTGAAGCAGTATATGGCCAAGACTGCGCAGCTCGAGCAGTTCGACGAGGAGCTTTACAAGGTTACCGAAAACGAGGATAAGGCTTCAGAGAGATATCTGATTGCGACTTCCGAACAGCCCTTGTCCGCTCTACATAGCGGAGAGTGGCTTCAGGACAGCGACCTTCCTATCAAATATGCCGGGTACAGCACTTGCTATAGAAAGGAGGCTGGTTCTCATGGCAAGGAAGTAATGGGAATTTTCCGTGTGCATCAGTTTGAAAAGGTAGGTTTCAAAGTAATTTGGTGTTTTTGTTTCTTTCTTTCTTTTTTTCTTTTTCTTCTTTTTTACTTAACATCATCATCAATATAGATAGAACAATTCGTGATGACCAAACCCGAGGACTCATGGGATGCGTTTGAAGATATGATGAAGAATTCAGAAGAATTCTATCAATCTCTCGGCCTCCCGTATCGAGTTGTCGACATCGTCTCCGGCGCTCTGAATAATGCCGCATCGAGGAAGAACGACTTGGAAGCGTGGTTCCCGTCCCAGGGCACATACAAGGAACTGGTCTCTTGCTCAAACTGCACAGATTACCAATCCCGGGCGCTGGAAATCCGATATAGAGCGAAGAAGGATGATGAGAAGGACACCCGCAGTGATGAGAATAAGAAAGTTTATGTGCACGCGTTAAATGCTACCCTGTGTGCTACAGAGCGGACACTCTGCTGTATCTTGGAAAACTACCAGACTGAAACGGTGAGTCTTGCCCCTTCCTTCACCCACTCCCACCTCCTCTGCAATCCCCTGAATTAGTTGGTTTCAAGCAATAAACCTATCATAAAAGAGGAAAAGGTACCCACGGCTAACTGATTATTCCTTTTCCGTCTTCTCTCGGGTATGTAGGGTATAATTGTCCCCAAGGTGCTCCGGAAGTATATCCCGGGCCAACCTACAGAGATCCCGTATACTAAGGAGTTGGTTGAGAAGCCCAGTGCGGATAAGTCAAAATCTAAGACTAAGCAGAACCCTGCACCGAAGAAGAGCAATGTGACTGAGGGGATGCAGAACTTGAAGGTATAGGAACTGCGACACACACGCAGTAGCCGCACCTGCAATCTTGTCAACTACGTCATATATACGTGGGACAGATTCGGTGCAATTTTCATGTGGTAAATAAAATAGATTGTTTACCTATTTGTGACATCTCAAAAGATATTATACTTATACCAGTTGCTTTCTGATGCTTCATATATACATTTACATTTACAAAACTAAGAATAAAAAGCGCTGTGGTGAAGATAATTTTATCAATATTGAATTCAGTAAATGAACAAACCACCCCACCACGCTATCTGGGGAAATGTTTAACCCAAATGCACATCAAGATACAGGTATTTGTCACCCGTAGAGATTAATAATTCATATTTAAAATAAAAATTATTGTGACTCAGACTGGCAAGCAAGTATCCCTGCTGTTCAGAGTGGGCAGAAAACTATAAAAGAGAGGTCGGTCCATTCTATTCACCGAGAGCAAAAGTTTCTTTTCCATTGCATCATTTTTTGATCATTTTTTTTTTTTTTTTATAGTTTTTCGCCGATCAACAAGCGGAACAAACCTCTCTGTGCAAGCCCACTCCAATTGTCCCAAGAACAACTAAATCAACTCCCCATGATGTCCGCCGCAAGAGACATAAGAGCTCCCCCGGAGGGACACGTTCGTCGTGTTTCCCGCAGCTTCAGCTTTTCCACCTCCCCCTCCGCAGTGTTCTACTCCTCACCATCCAGTCATCCCACCGCGCAAGCCACAAGCACCGCAGCCCTCAAGCCATTGAAACCCTTTGCGACTGAGGATATCAAAATTTTGCTTCTGGAAAATGTAAACCAGACCGGAAGGGATATTCTGCGAGAACAGGGCTACCAGGTCGAGCACCTGAAGTCTTCGTTACCGGAGGATGAGCTGATTGAAAAGATTCGGTGTGCTGCCTACCCTCTTGACCCCCTCCAGCCCGCCATCCTCCAGAACCAACCCCCCCCCGCGGGGCTATGGTGAAGCCGCACCGCACCCACGCCCACGCAATTGGCAGAAAAGCTCAAGTAAAAACTAATTCCGAAACCACTTTTTTTCTCATCAATCTAGGGATGTGCACGTCATTGGCATACGGTCCAAGACCAAGCTAACGGAGCGGGTACTCAAAGAGGCGCGCAACCTCATCGCCATCGGCTGCTTCTGCATCGGCACGAACCAGGTCGACCTCCAGTATGCCGCGACGCATGGCATGGCAGTTTTCAACTCACCCTTCAGCAACTCGCGCAGCGTGGCGGAGTTGGTGATTGGCGAGATCATTTCGCTGGCTCGACAGCTGTGTGACCGCTCGAGCGAGATGCATAATGGGATGTGGAATAAGGTGAGCAATAAGTGCTGGGAGGTGCGCGGGAAGACGCTTGGTGAGTTCATATCAATTCTGGTTCTTTGCTTTTATTTTTATTATTTTATTTTTTCGTACCGTTTGTATTGGGGGGAATGGCGGGCTTATTATATATACTTCTACAGGCATCGTCGGATATGGTCATATTGGCTCTCAATTGTCCGTCCTCGCAGACGCGATGGGTATGAACGTGATATACTACGACGTTGTCAATCTGATGGCAATGGGAACAGCACGACAAGTGCCGACCTTACAAGCCCTGCTCAGGGAGGCAGACTTCGTAACGCTACACGTACCCGAGCTACCGGAGACGAAGAACATGATCAGCGCAGAACAATTCAGCCAGATGAAATACGGAAGCTACCTCATCAACGCCAGCCGCGGGAGCGTCGTCGACATCCCCGCTCTAATACAGGCGATGCGCGAGGGCAAAATCGCCGGCGCGGCGCTGGATGTCTACCCCAACGAACCCGCGGGCAATGGGGACTATTTCAACAATGACCTTAACAAGTGGGGTACGGATTTGAGGGGCTTGAAGAACCTGATCCTCACGCCTCATATTGGCGGGAGTACCGAGGAGGCGCAGAGCGCGATTGGCATTGAAGTTGCTGAGGCCCTGGTGCGCTATGTAAATGAAGGTGTGACTCTGGGGGCTGTCAATATGCCCGAGGTGAAACTGCGGTCCTTGACGATGGACGAGCCTGACCATGGCCGGGTGAGTGGATTTTTTGAAGACTGCTTCCTAAATACATATGAAATAAGTGGAAAGCAAAGCTAAATGTGTGTTGTAAAATAGGTCATTTTCATTCATCAAAATATCCCCGGTGTACTGCGGGAAGGTATGTAGAAGATCTTCACCAGCTCATCATCCCTGATTGAGTATTCTAATACTAAATAAAGCTTGTTAGTAAACGAAATCCTAAGCGACCACAACGTAGATAAACAAATGACAGATAGTCGCGGTGATGTACGCAATCCTGTTCTCCCGCTAGGAAACGGGCCATACGATTTTATCTGGAGTAGCTAACAGCGCACAACAGGTCGCATATCTGATGGCCGACATCAGCGACGTCCATACCAGCGATATCAAGGAACTTTATAAAAGGCTCGAGGGCTTACCCTGTATGTGCAAAATACCCACCCCCACCACGGCTTTCCTTCCCTATCAAAACAAAAGGAATTCTTTTAAACTAACAAGTGGGTTTTAATCTAGCTCGAATTATGACCCGAATCTTATATTAAGTGCACCACCCTGATTTTACCTAACTACCTAACTTCCTACCTACCTACCTACCTACCTACTCAACGACATTTAGGCACAGGCTGTGTTTGTGTATCGACCAGCCAGCAGACTCACCACTAGATATACGATTTTATATTTCTTCATCACGTACGTCTCTCAACAGACAAAAAACTCTTTGCCCCATTTTTTGGCGTTGGTATCGGGACGGTTGTATTGTTTCAAAAGTGAAGGCTCTGGAAACAATTTTCAAAGATGACGGGATACGAAGATTTACCTGTCTGTCATTGGGATAGGGCCGGGTAATTTACATGTTTCCATCTGTTCTCTGTCCACCATGAATGTCTGATCAATGATATTTCCGAATCACTCGTTCGTTAGAAGTAATAATATATATGCATATTTCCCTACCTCATGCATTATAAACAAAAGTAATAATAAGTCATTGACTACGGAGTCCTTCGAATTTTTGAGGAGGAAATACTTCTATTCATATGTGATTTTTTCAATACACCGCGTTCCCTCTCAATCGCAAAGCCCAGAACACCCACCACCCAACCACCAGTAAGAACAAAGGACAACTGCCAAATAACGCCGCCCATGCTACCGGATTTAATTAAATTGCCACGCTTTCCATAACCTATTTCATATAAATGGCTTTGTTAAGTATACCTCCAGCTAGATTCGGTTCCACGTAGCATGCTTCGCTAAAAAGTATAGAATATTTAACACTTCTTACCCCGGACGATACTGTGGTTCACCGAAGTGGTGGCCACAGATATCATCGCCGGTGAAGATCGTAGTATGGGTTACTTTCCCGGGACCGAGTCCTATGTCTCGGCTCCGGGCTTCGACTCCGTCTCCTCGAACGATCCCAATCATAATCCCGCGGTTCCGCAGTATCTCGTCTACCGTCGTCCCGGTCTCTGAGACGATCAGACGGCCCGTCGTAAGTCGGGACATATGAATCCAAGCCGCCTTCCCGGCGAGGCGGCGGGCCGTCTCGTCTAGGTTCGGAGCGAATGTCCCCCCGCCAGCTCTGGCCTCCTGTCCATGGCTGATGGGAAGATACAGGGGGTTTGGGAGGTAGCGCAGAATCCCGTTGCCAAGCGGGAAGATGCCCGCGCGGTTCAGCCGATCCCTGTCTCCTCTGGGAGTGCGAGACGTCAGGAAGGCGACTGTCGAAAGGTCGACGACCGACTACGGGAGCTCCATTTGCCGGAGGGCCACGAGCTGCATTCGGGATCCGACTCGATCTCTGATCGGTAGTTTGCCTAGATCCTGATCCAGAAGTCCATTCGCCGTTGGGCCCCATGCCTACTGAGCCTCCTGCAGGGGCAGGAGGTAGTGCGGCCTTCTGGCCACGGAACTTCCTTCTGTCGAGCTCATGTGAATCTTCAAATGTTGGTAGGTCGCCAGGCCGAGCAGGGAACGGGGGAGTGCGAAAGTAGGGGTGCTGAAGGGCGTCGATAGCATTGATTCTCTTGCGCCAATCCAACTTAAGGAGTTCACCTAGGAGAGATATAACTCCTGGTCCTTGCCTGCGTGATATGTTAGAATTAATATGAATGCGTTATAAATTTGGGATATCTGTGACGCACTCTTTAAAAACAGTGGCAAGGGTGCCTTGCTTGGTGCCGAAATTCTTCACGCCGTCACACCCTGGTAATGAGCTCCATCCTGGCATGTTTTCTTCTGTTGGGGTGCCGACAAGGTTGAAGATGAGATGGGCCTGATTAATGTCACTGCTCCCAGCGAGAATCGGTTTACCCTTGAACATTTCTCCGAAGACACAGCTGTGTGAGGAGTTAGTACGGGCTAAATGTAGTTCTAACCCATCGCAGGCTCGCTTACCCAACACCCCACATATCGATAGCAGTAGTATACTTCCGAAGGTGAAGTAGGAGTTCTGGCGGTCTATACCATCGAGTGACAACTAACGTCGTGTACTCTCTCACTGCTTCCCCGCCCCCTTTGCCAGGTTGTGGTGGTGGCTCGTCATATGGTCGAGCCAGACCGAAGTCTGCAATTTGAAGTATTCCTTTATTGTTGATTAGAAGATTCGCAGCTGGAAATTCTGTCAGTATGTTGTTGCAACAAGTCTCTTAAAGTTTTTATTTTCTAACCTTTCATGTCACGATGTAATATTTTATTCTAAGCCATTAGTTAGCTTGGCATTGAAACAAACGCCCGGGAACCATGGAAGTATGCACCTCATGTAAATACCGTAGGCCTTCTAAGAGTTGTAGCATATAACACTTGATTTGAGGTTCTGTAAAGTGGACGCTAGGATTTTCCAGTAGGCCTGAAAGATCATGGTCCATATATGGAGTGACCATATACATGCTGGGTTTTTTCCTTCCTTCCCCTTTTCAATTGTAAGCCTCACCCTGAAACGAAGACAGAGAGACACGGTACAAACAAACCTCGAGGGCGCTCAACCGCCATTTCCTGGAGCTGTAGAACATTCGGGTGCGAAAGCATCTTGAGAAGTTTTATTTCTCGCAGGGCTGTTATAGGAAACTACGGTAGGCAGATTAGACAAAGTAGATACAAAATATATCTAGCACGGATAACTTACCCCATCTTTCTCATTGTGCATTAAGATCTTCTTCAATGCAACTATGGCACCCGACCGTTTGGAGCGGGCCTTGTATACCTCGCTAGGATTTGTAAATAAGATTTTCGTCATCACAAGAAATCTGTATCGTTCCCAACATACCCGAATGTGCCCTCTCCAAGCTTCCCCAGAAACTCAAACTCTCTAATACTCGAGCAGCCATGGAATCGCGGATTTCCGTGGTCATCGCGTTCCAAAGGAATTCTGGATTGAGGTGAGGAGTTGGGGATGACCATCTTCGTCGAAATTTTGACCAGCCTTCCCTCAATTCGGGAGACTTATTTAATATTTGGACCTCCAGTAAGCAAAGGTTTTCATTAGGGCTTTCCACACAGCATCGACAAGAAAAACGAGCACCCTTATGGTGTCGGCGCGATTATGCGGTGGCCGGCAGTCTGAGCGTACATCGGTTCTCTTCACAGTGCTGCATCCAAGATAGGGACGTGGCTTCGATAACGAAGGAAGGATAATCCAAGGTTCGACCAAAAGGCTGTAGAAAGTTCGGAACGTCCGATATAGAGCTTTTTGTATAGCTAGAAAAAGGAATGAGCCAAATAGTTAATATTCGCGCAGAAACGCGACGCTCCAGTGGTCCCGTTTGAATACGGCGGCTCCAAGCATCTATCCGTTCACTCCTGCGATATCAGCATATGTCGCAAGATTATCGCCCGTATAAGAAGTTTAAAAAAATATAATTCCTGGTCGTCAAATGGTGGTTGAACAGCAGCGATGCCGGCTCTGGAAGATGATGTTCATACCAAGCTGCGGCGCAAAAGCGACGGCTTCAGTTGAAAAATCCACGCTAGGCCTGAAACAGAAAATACCGATCATGTGACTCGGCTCTGATGAGCTTGTTATTCCTCCCGCTGCAATTGAATTTATCTCGCTGTTGCATGTTCAATCGTGTCCCTCATAGCCCAGTTGAAGGTATGCTCCTAACAATTGAATTTGCAATTTGCCTGCATTTGCGCTTTACTGACTGTTATCCCCGAACAAAGTTATCCGATTGGATTCCTCCAACCATGCCTTCCAAGCACCCAATTCAAGTCCGCCCAAGCCGGCCACTCTACCGATTCGCGGCAACCGCTCTTGGGGCTAGCATGTGGTTCTTCGTACGTCACAATCAGCAGATTCCTATGTATACCACGGAGATTTACTTTGTGTATTCTGACTTGTTCCATGTGCATTGCTTTAGTTGATGTATCGCGCCAAGAAAGACGGCCCTGCTCTTCTCGGTTGGAAGCACCCTTGGGAACATTGAATTGACGTTTCGATGATGACTCAAGGTGTGGAAAATGGAAAGGAATATCGTTGGAAAGATGGAGCCCTACGACGAAATGAAGCTACCCGGTCGTGTACGGCCGGACGCTATAGGCGGAGTTTACGCGGGGAGCTACGTGCTGTGTTGAGCAACTCCGAATTTCGGATAAGCAGATGGGTGCTATGGATAGCATGCGTTAGAGGATATATATTTGTATCATATTTCTTCCCCCATGATCGCTTCCAATAAAGACATGCAAATAAAGTTATACGTTTTTACAACATCCCTGAAAGCCATACATTAGTCTTCTAAATTCGAGTGGATGTTGTCTGAATTATACACAATGGGGTCGGTCGTCGACTCTCCGTTATACAATAGCAGGACTGCCCGAAATAGTTGATATTTCACCGACTTCTAAATAGCCAGGTATTCCTATTGTGACATCTGCGACAACCGAATAACCCGAAAGATGGGAGGAGTATACAATAAGTAATGTCCAACTATATGTATGACTCTTCAAGTAGAATCTTAAACCGACGTCGTTGCTTCGCTTGGTCTGGACGAAGCCAACAATGAAAGCGGCCAACAAGGCGAGCCAACCTGGGGAAAATCTGTCTCTCCCCAAACCATGCGATGGCAAAGCTAATAAGCGCTAGCCCCATTATCCAAATTTTGAACGGGTTAGACATCTCCGTAAGTTGCATGAAATTGAATAACCATCTCGCTGGCTCAAAGAGCATGTATGTAGAAAATAGCAACGTGACGATTATGGTGACAACAAAAGGTACTGCATTGTTTTCTCTCAATCAGTTTCTGGTAAAAGTAGAAGAGCACGAAGTAAAGAAGATGGAATAGTGAACTAGAGCAACAGTGGTGGAGGAGAATTGACAAACCGTTCGAAGTCATTGGCTGCCGGAAGGGACGCCCGACGCTGATTACAGGCCCGGAGAATATATACTCAAAGCAAGACAAAAGGAAAAGCGCTGTATTTTGTGAATTTTTCACGTTTGTATCATTGGATTTCTTTCTTGGTGGTATATACCTAAAGGAGGAAAAGGGGGAATCATTAGGAGTTAGATTTTTAGAAATCATACGGGGATGGTTTCCTTACCAGTCTTGGAACTGGACAGTCTCAAAAACGATGAGCTGCATTATGATACAGATACCGATCTGGCCAAGTAGGGGAACCAAAACTTTGAGGGAAACTAGATTCGAGGTCGGAGCTTTGCGACAAAGTGAAGAGCTCGGTCCAATCCAGCCCACTAAAGAAACGGTTAAAATGAGCCAGATAATATAGGATGTCATCAGCAGAGAAAAACTCACTAAATATTGCAATCGGTAATATCAAGAGAAGGTCGATAAATAGAAACTATTCGCTGATTAGCAATCTCCACTTGTGCTTGGTGCCTGACTGGGCTTACCTGGAAATCTCCTAGATTTGACGCGGAAGCATATAGAAAGCTCACAGAAGTGAACTGTATTGCAGAATATAAACTCATAAATTTGAAGCAACAGAAACTTGTGACTAGGGCCGCTCTTCCTTCCCTGTGTCGCATTAGCGCATGAAACCTGATGTCAGTATAATGAATTTATTTTACCTGATAACTTTTGGGACGCATGATATATCAAACACTCGGCTGGTAAATGGGGCTGCTACTGACGCCTCCGCCTCGGAGAGCGAAATACCAACATCCGCAGCCTTCAGTGCTCCGCAGTCGTTCGCCCCATCACCACAAAACCCGCAACAGTAATCCAGAGACTGGAGTTTCTCGACGAGTTCGTGTTTCTCATCAGGTGACATGCGGGCGAACACCTGACCGCGAACAAGCATCTGTTTTAACCCCGTTAGGGTTGACTCGTGAAAAGCAGTCGGAAGACATACTTTATTTAAGACTTCAGTAGATCCGTAATCAACAATCCATCGAAAAATATCCCCAGTTACTGCTATGAAGTAATGAGGACCGCGATAAGGCACAGACAGATCAGTCCCACCTCGAGCCGGAATGGGCTGTTGCATTGTTAGGTAATAAGTCACATTGGGAGCGATAAAAAATATAAACATACCGTCAGAGTATTTTCGTCCAGTACATAGTCAGAATCTTCTGTATTCTCCCAGCACAGACGGGCGTTCGGGTCGAAAATATTTCCTGAAAAATAGTTAAGAAATTTTGTCGGGAACATAACATGAGCCAGCTCTACCTACCTTCAACAAACCGGGGTATAAAGCAAGGACTTGACGCCTCTATAATACCGCATTCCCGGGCAACACTAATGCCAGTCAGGATATTATCTCCAGTACACATGATGTTTCGAATATGAGCTTGATTAAGTTCCGTAATGATATCTTTGGAGCTAGGCTTGAGCTTGTTCTCGAAGATGATGAAGCCAATGAATTCGAGATCAGATTCGGCTTCCGATCGATGTAGTTTTTGTACCCTTATCCAACTGAGCTTCTGGACATGCTTCGTTGCACAGGCAATAACACGGAAACCTCGATGGGTGTAGAAGCTAAGCAGATCCTCAAAATCGGGTGGTACTGTTCGCAATATTAGACTGGAAACATAGTTTAACTGCGCTAGCCTACTCACAGCTTTCGGGAAGACATATATCCTTCATGCATTCAGGGGCTCCTTTTACGAAAATGAAGGCACCTGGGTCGCCAAACTGTCGAGCAATAACACTTGACCGGCGAAGTTGGGAGACGAATTCGAACGACCGAAGGACTCCAAGCTCGAGTGGGTTGTTCTATTGTATGGATGGTTAGCTGAGGTGCAAGATACTTCAAATGAATACATACATTTGGTTCATTCTCATTATAATCAGGAGAAAAATCAGCTGGCGGCCTGGCGATAGATGGAGACCCATAGTCACGGTCTATCTCCATGTCTGTAGCATTATGGCTCCCTTCTTCGAAGGACCACCCAGTGAACTCGAACATTTTCACGTCCAGGGGGTCGCCGATTAGTTCGCCATCTACCACACGTAAGGAATGACAAGTTGCCATCGTATAGAGAATTTGCCTATTCGTATGGTAGTCCATCGTCGGGTCCCTTTCATACGACTGATGAGGAAGGATAGCTGATGATTCAGGGAGTAGGTCACTAAATCTAGTATAGCACCTAAAGTCAGTCGGAATCACCGCAAATTCTATTGCGTTAAGATATTTAGTCACCTCAAGTCTGGTTTACGGATTACCCTAACCCCCAAGACATCAAGGCCATCCTCCGTCAGCGTCCCGGTCTTATCGAAACAAACTACATTGAGTTTCCCGCCAACATTGACCCTATAAGATGATTTTTCAGCGACGTGTTACTGGATTGCTTCTCCTCATTCGAAAATTTACCTTTGAGGACTAATGCAAAATATTTTCTCCTTTTTCAGCCGAGAGAGGGCAAAGTTTGTACCAATCGATAAAGTCGCAGGCAGTGCGGGCGGAACGACAATGGTGATCAGATCAAGAGCACGGACAATGATAGTATGCCACGGGAGCTGACAAATAGTTAGACCAAAACTTTTTCTTAACCGATAAAGGAGTCGTCTCACATACACCTAAACGGACAAAATTTATGAATGATGCAATGAATCCGAATGTAGCAATAATGCCCATGACCGAAATATACCGGAAAGAATCTCGGTAGAATTTGAAGCCAGACGGCTTAGGAAAGAGCATTGAGCGAACAAGGGCACCTTTTGTAGTGTTAAAACCGGTCCGGATCACCATCGCCAATGCCACGGCTTCATCGTCTTTAGGATCTTGTGGTCGCCTGGCTCTTACTATCCTTGTTCCAGAGAAAAGAGAATGTTTTGCCACATTCGGTTGGACAGATGGCGCACTGATGTCGAGAGAAGTAAGGGCTTCGTTTGTGACTGGAGATTTTGCAACAGGGACGGATTCACCTAGTTCTGGTTCAGTATGGCGAGTTCGAAGACAGTCAAGGTTTTGGCGAACCTGTCAGCATGCTCTCATTGACGATACAGTCTCCTGTTAGGAGGAGACAGTCGCATGGAACTTGAGTGAGGGACGGGTCGGAGACCTCATACACGTCGCCCGGGACCAACTCCTGTGACTGGATAGATCTCCCTATAAATTATCAGCATTCGATGTATAACATTGCTTAGGAGGAAAATCTGATTGCGGTAAAGAAAAGAAAATCCTACAAAATCCGCTCCTTAATACTCGCACATCACATTCGAAGTGTGAAATTTCTCTAAGTCGCCGCATTGTCTAACGCTCAGAGTTAGGACAACCCTTGAAATTTCAGCACTTGAGAAGTACAATACCGATCTTGTCTCTATGGTGGTTGTCGTAATACTGAGGACTGAAATAATAAAAATACAGCCCGCATAATAATAATATTCATCCATTGACCAGAGAATCAGACTGGCAACTTGAAATATATAAAACGGATGGAAGGCCTGGAGGTGAAGGAGTTAAGCCGTCGCACTTGTCGCGGAAGAAAACGAAGGAGAGCTCACCTCGTCAACCATGATTTGTGGAATACTTTTTTCCTTGATATCTATTATGTTCGAGCCAAATACTTGTTCCCGAAAATCCCTCTCTTCCGCTGTTAATCCAATTCGCAAAGCTTTAATGTTCGTCCAGGAAGGATCTTTCCAGCCCGTACACTGTAGGAAGAGGTCCTCGGCAGGATGATAGTAAAAGCGAATATAGCGATAATCCAGGAACCGTAGGTTTGGAAGAACAGGATCATGCTCCTCGTCAAACATAGGAGTGTCAACCTCCTTAATCGGAGCGCCGAAGACAGTGGATAACGGGAGATCATAAGGTTGACTGACGACTTCATGAATCGTGAACTGCGCCCATTGGTCCTATATCTTTTTCAGCCATGGGAGCCATTCAGGAAATTTGAATATCAATTCCTTACCTCGACAACAACCCATTGGCATCGGCATAATGGTGTTGGGGTGCCGATCAGTCTCACACGCCATCGGGGAAGCCATCGTAACAGAAGGTATCCTAGTCCACATGACAGGAGACAGATTGCCAGGTATAGGAGATAACCAGCAATACTGGTGTTGAAACCTGCAATGACTGCCGTCAAGTCTTCCGTTGCAACGTATATTTTCTGGCTGGTCGTTTCGCCCAGCAACTGACGTCCGGTAGAGTCTTTCGTGGAGTCGACTCGATGCAACAACGGGGCATCGAAGGAATCTCTCGCAGTATGGGAGTCCATTGAAATGCGGCTAGAGCTCGGCGGTGTCTCTTCAATGTCAACCTCATATCCTTCCGCATACCCGTTTGTGCCTTCATCTTCATCTTCAACGGCGTCTTCAACTGTCCACTCCGGCACCTCGGGGGTGTCTGGGAAGTAAGTGAAGCTCAGTTGCGATTCACGTCGCGATCGGCGAGGGACAAACGAGGCAACACTGGAGGGGATGCTTTCTGACATGGGCCCGGCATAGATCTATCTAAACGTCAAAATTCATTCCCTCCGCTGCTCGCATGGCACGGCGTCATAGAGCAAGTATACAGACCTCATCTTGCGCCATTTCAACATCGGATATGATACTAGCACTACATAGATGATCAGTAAAGCGCCGGTGTATCTTAAAACGCGTCTGGTTATAAGTACCTGCTTCTTATTGATGATCTTCGATAATCGAAAGCGGGCTCCGGGCCACTACTAACCCTGGCCCGGTCCGCAGAGGGCTCCCGTCCCGCCATGGTCCTCAGGCGCTCATCACTCGCTCTAAGAAAATCCTATTTTCCAGAAGAGCATCTTCCAAGACGGATTTTTTGGTTATCTAGAGATCCACAAAAAACACGAACGGAAATCGAATAGAGCTTCTGGTAATCGATATGGTATGGTCGAAGCCCGAACCTCCGCAAAAGAGAGACCGGAGCTTGAAGTCTTTGGGGATAACAACCTTATCGCTTATCATCATGTGACCAATGCACCAGACCTCGGGAGTCAAACGGCCGCGTTTGCATTCGTTTCTAATTGCTACTAGGCAAGGGATCATTGATTAAAATAGAGGAGAGTGTGAAGAATGTCTACCTGAGTACTTTATACCTAGGTAACCTCCTTAGTTCTTTGTTTGGGCAGAGAAGTTGAATGTGAGGAAGCCATTCATTGTTCCTTACTCTGGAACGTGCATGTATTTACACGTTGAGGCTGGTATAAGAGAAGTAATTACACCAAATAGACGTCCTGTACTTCTACTGATTATATGCAGTTAGATGCCCTCAACAAGCTAAATTAATCTACAAGAACTACGGAGTTCTTATTTTTTAATTTTAATTTTACTAGTTATTAGTTAACTCCGTAGTTATGTGTTGATTACGCTGGATATATACATAGTAATTGTCCACTGCCAAGGCCCCTCAACCAAAACGGCGCTAACCCTTCCCACCAAAAATACGCCCCATCGATACGGTTCGCCGCTGAGAAAAAAATTCCCCAAAAGCATATCAATTCCCAACTCTTCCTCCTTGACTCTCCTCCTATCACTTCTCCCCTCCCCGCATACCTCCAATACCTTCTTTTACGCGCCCTCCAGTCTGCCCACAAGAATGTCGGAACCCATCAGAAACAAGAAGGTGGAATTTCCCACAGCTCCGTAAGTCGTGTAGCCTCCCCCACCTTGTCACTTTTGTCATTCCATCCCCAAACCCTTTCTGACCGCTAATCTTCGACAATCACGAACAGCACCCCCCAGAACACGCCAGCCAACAATGCTCCCATCTCGTCCCACGCCCAACAACCTGGTGTCGCCAGTATTAAAGAAGGTGTGTCACTTTTCTTTCTAATATATATATATATATATATATATATATATCATTCGCCCTAGAGTGTGATTATTCAGCATCAGTGTTTTTTATGTCAACTAACCAGGAAGTGTCGGAATTTGCAGAGGATCTCGACCGTGCAGCAGCTGCGTCGCTCTTTGCGCAAAACCCGAGACTAGTGTCTATGATCCAAGGGAGACTTGGTTCTTTGGTTGGCCGATCATCTGGTTATATCGAGTCTCTCCCTGCTCCCGTCCGCCGCCGCGTAGCTGGCCTGAAAGGAATCCAGAAGGAGCATTCGAAACTCGAGGCAGAGTTCCAACAGAAAGTTCTTGAGCTAGAAAAGGAATACTTTGCTAAGTTCGAGCCTCTCTACGGTAAACGTGCGACCATCGTCAACGGACAATCCGAACCTACTGAAGATGAAGTGAAGGCTGGAGAAGAGGACGAAGAGGACGGAGAGGAGGAGGAACCCAAGGCAAAAGATGAACCCAAATCGGAGGATGCTGATGTACCAGTCGCTGCTGGTATCCCTGAGTTCTGGCTCTCTGCCATGAAGAACCATATCTCTCTTTCTGAAATGATCACCGAGAGAGATGAGGAGGCATTAAAGCAACTGACCGACATTCGCATGGAATATCTCGAACGTCCTGGTTTCCGTCTAATTTTCGAGTTTTCCGAAAACCAGTTCTTTACCAACAAAACTATCTCGAAGACCTATTACTACCAGGAAGAAAGTGGTTACGGTGGCGATTTCATCTACGATCATGCCGAGGGCGACGAGATTGAATGGAAAGAAGGCAAAGATCTCACCGTCCGATATGAGAGCAAAAAGCAACGAAATAAGAGTAAGGAGTTTTATTGTATCCAAGTACAACGGCAAATATCAATATCCTAACCATCGTTATTTATCATATCTAGGCACCAAGCAGACCCGCGTGGTGAAGGTTAAGGTACCCACGGATTCGTTTTTCAATTTCTTCTCCCCACCAAAACCACCTGCCAACGGCGAGGACGACGCGGAATCCGACATTGAAGAGCGACTGGAGTTGGACTATACCCTTGGTGAAGACATCAAAGAGAAACTCATTCCCCGGGCTGTCGATTGGTTCACCGGAGAAGCCCTTCAATTTGAGGAGTACGACGAGGAGATGGACATGGATGACTTCGATGACGACGATGAGGATGATGACGACGATGACGACGATGATGATCGAAGATCGGACGGGGATTTGGACGATGAAAGCGATGAGGAGGTAAGAGAGCTCGAAAATTCTTTGCAAGTTCAAGAATATATGTGGCTAACTCAGACTTACTAGGACGACGGAACGAAGCCTAAAAAGGAGGCTGCCGAATGCAAGCAGAGTTAGACAAGGGCCTTTATTATATTTACAAAAGTAGTCTAGTTGTTGTTCCTGGGAGTCCCGTTTTCCCCTTTCCCCTATTTTTTTTAAATCCATTTTAAACCATTCGCATTGCCTACCTATTTCCATTGCCTCTTCTTTTATTCGCTTTTTCGCCTATGCTACCTAATTTGACATACTCATGTGAAAATTTCCCAGTTTGAGTTCTTTTTATCTTCCTATTACTTATGCGTTAAGATTGAGCCTAATAATACACATAATATGGACCTTGCGTCCTTCCTCCATTTCTTCCCTCCCTTCCCTTCTCATCCAAAACTCCGTTCCCCCTTGCTATGTTCTCTGCTCTCTATCTTCAAAGGGATATACACCCTCACACAACCAAAACAAAAGCTATCTGCACCGTCATTTTACCTTGGTCCTTGTGGTTGGGATTTCGTGCATTCATGACAGCAAGAGATACTCCATACCCAGACACGCACGTTATCTGCACTGTATCTTTGTATTTCCGGACGCGGCAGCCTAAGAAACGGGTAAAATAGTTTTTAGCCACCAATGCTGGGCCTGTTGCAATACCCGTTGGACCATCGTTTTCTATATTCTAGAAGGAGAAGTGTGTTATAAATCGAATCCAACAAAAGTCATTGTTTTAATTGTTTTACCCTGTCGCCCCCCCACCCCACCTCTGCTCTTTGCTTTACTCTGGCGCATTGTTTTTTAAACAACAAAATAAGCAAAGAAAATTGTAGTACCACGGACATGACATTCTGATGAGGAATTTTCGCCACGATTTTTTTTTAGAGGATGTACACGCACATCTTCTAACATGATGAATGATAGAGGTGCAAATATAAAGAAGCGTGTACAGAGTACATACATGTATATGATAAAACAAGAAAAAGAACAGAACAAACTTGGAATAAAAATCTAAAACACCATCCGATATTCTTGAAACAACGATCGCCACACCCCCAGCCCAAGCCCTGGAGACATCTGCCAGGCTGGAGAAGACAAGATGGTAGGATCCCCTTACATAAGCTCCGTAGCTCCGTAGGTTCCTAGTAGTACTGAAGATTTTTAACCTTTTTGAATTAATTAAAAGGGTATATATTGACTTTTTTTATATATTATTATTCTAGAAGAAAAGAGAAGACTTTTTTATTCTCTTTTAAGAGAAATAAACAGATAAACAATAACAATCTTAAAAAAGAAGGAATGAATCACAGGTCCTTAAAAGAAGGATATAAAGTGAGTAGGTAGCACTTTCTGCTGGGTGACCATCACGTGGCCGGGCTCTGGCTTCCAATCGCATCCATCCCATCCCCCCTAAACCCGCTGCTTGGACCACCACCGCCTTGCTCAGGGGGGGCTGTCCGGTCCGGTTCGCTAAAACACCCCAGCCTAAACAACAAGCTCGCTGACTTGGCCTGCTGCTTGCTAACGTTGCACTCTCTTTCTTCCTTGTTATTGCTTGATCGTCTAAATCTCCCGTCTGTCTGTCTCTGTCTGCCTGGAAACCCTGGCGGTTTTTTGGTGTTCTCCAGCTTTCTTTTCCTCTTGGCCCGCCCTCTCTCCCGAATTAGAACGAATCAGAACGGTGTGCAACTTCATTGCCGTGCACCGTTGTTTGCTCGTCCTTTTTACCTGCACCCTTCCTCACGGCGATCCCCTTTTTCCACTCTCTAAGTTATTTATCCGTTATTTCGTTAGTATCGTCGTTTTGGGACTCCGGTTTTTAAATGCAGGAACCTCTTAACTATAATACTCGTTTCCATTATCGTCAAGTCACTACGGGCATCTCGAATCTCGAATCCCTGGACAAACCCGCCCTCTCCCCCACTCCCCCAGTTGTCTCAGTATTCGATATAACTTAAAAGCCTATCTTGACGACCGGTCCGCGCTGTGGTGTTGGAGTTGTAGTTTGCAAACATGGTGCACATATTCGACGTCGGTACCCGGGCATGGCAACCTGACCCGACGGAAGGATGGGTGGGCTCTGAGCTCGTTGAGAAATTGGTGGATGGAGATAAAGTTACTCTGGTCTTTTCCCTGGAGAATGGAGAGGTTAGCATCATTCCCATTTCCGTTGAAGCTCTGTTTACAGTTATATACGCTCGTCTTTATGATGATTTGTACAGCGTGTTGCATATAGAAATATCACTGACAAACAGCCCATTTTTCCTTGCCCTTCAAAAATAACAGACCAAGACAATCGAAACGACGGAAGCTGAACTACAGCTGGACAACAATGGATCCCTTCCGCCGCTGATGAATCCATCGATGCTGGAAGCTAGCGAGGACCTCACAAATCTGTCCCATTTGAACGAACCAGCTGGTATGTTTAGAGCTGCGATATCTCCGTGCTTGGCAATATATTTCTCTCTGACGGGTTTTACTATATAGTACTGCAAGCCATCAAGCTCCGATACGCGCAAAAGGAAATTTATACATACAGTGGTATTGTGCTCATCGCAACCAATCCATTCGCTCGCGTCGATTCGCTCTACGTCCCTCAGATGGTTCAGGTATATGCAGGGAAGCAGCGGGCTACACAAGCTCCTCATCTTTTTGCTATCGCTGAGGAAGCATTCTCGTGAGTAAATGCCCACATATCTGTTAGTGCCAATACAGTGCCCATGTCTCTGACCTTGGAATTAGTGATATGTTGAGAGATGGCCGAAACCAGACCATCGTTGTCTCTGGAGAATCAGGAGCAGGAAAAACTGTGAGCGCGAAATATATCATGAGATACTTCGCCACGAGAGGAACTCCCACCCAGGGATCATATAATGCAGGAAGAGCAGATTCAATCAGCGAGACAGAGGAACAAATTTTGGCAACAAATCCGGTGATGGAGGCATTCGGAAATGCGAAGACTACCCGTAACGATAATTCTTCCCGATTCGGAAAATATATTGAGATTATGTTCGACGACAAGACGAATATTATTGGCGCGAAAATAAGAACATACCTCCTGGAACGTTCGAGGCTTGTCTTCCAACCTCTGAAAGAAAGGAATTACCATATTTTCTACCAGCTCGTCGTCGGAGCTACAGACTCGGAGCGGCAAGAGTTGGGCCTCTTGTCCATTGAAGAATTCGAATATCTGAACCAGGGAGGTGCTCCGGTGATTGATGGCGTCGACGATAAGGCCGAATTTGATGCCACAAGGAAATCTCTTACGACGATAGGAGTGACGAGGGAGACCCAGGCTGATATTTTCCGCATCCTGGCTGCTCTTCTTCACCTAGGCAATGTTAAGATCCAGGCTACTCGAACTGATTCTTCTCTCTCTGCCACGGAACCGTCTCTTGTGCGCGCATGCGAGATGCTGGGTATAGAAGCAGGTGAATTCTCGAAGTGGATTGTGAAAAAGCAGCTAATCACCCGCGGCGAGAAAATCACATCGAATCTTACCCAGCAACAGGCCCTAGTTGTCCGAGATTCAGTTGCGAAATTCATTTACTCAAGCTTGTTTGATTGGTTAGTGGAGACCATTAACCGCGGGCTAGCTACGGAAGATGTATTAAATAAGGTGAGCTCCTTCATTGGAGTTTTGGATATTTACGGTTTCGAACATTTCGCCAAAAACTCTTTCGAACAGTTTTGTATCAATTATGCCAACGAGAAGTTGCAGCAAGAGTTTAACCAGCATGTGTTCAAGCTTGAACAGGAGGAGTATGTCAGGGAAGAAATTGATTGGAAGTTTATCGATTTCTCGGACAATCAACCTTGCATTGATCTTATTGAAGGAAAGCTCGGAGTCCTATCGCTGTTGGATGAAGAGTCTCGATTACCAATGGGCTCTGATGAGCAATTCGTTACAAAGCTGCATCATCACTTTGGGTCCAACAAACAAAAGTTCTACAAGAAACCTCGATTCGGAAAGTCCTCGTTCACTGTATGCCATTACGCCGTCGATGTCACGTATGAGTCTGATGGATTCATTGAGAAAAACAGGGACACTGTTCCGGATGAGCATATGGAAATCCTCCGCAAGTCCTCCAATGGATTTGTGAAATCCGTTCTCGAAGCGGCCTCTGCCGTTCGTGAAAAGGACTCAGCGGCCGTGTCCTCGCGCCCAGTTGCAGCACCAGGGCGGAAGATTGGCGTTGCTGTCAACCGCAAACCCACGCTTGGAGGCATCTTCAAGTCCTCTTTGATTGAGCTTATGAACACTATCAACTCGACTGATGTTCATTATATTCGATGTATAAAACCCAATGAGGGCAAGGAAGCGTGGAAGTTTGAAGGCCCTATGGTTCTCAGCCAGTTGAGAGCGTGTGGTGTCCTGGAAACTGTTCGGATAAGTTGCGCTGGCTACCCTACCCGCTGGACATACGAAGAATTTGCTCTCCGGTACTACATGCTCTGCCATTCATCCCAATGGACATCTGAGATACGCGATATGGGCCACGCCATTCTACGAAAAGCCCTTGGTGATGCCAGTCATCAGCAAGATAAATATCAGCTCGGTCTGACAAAGATCTTCTTCCGAGCAGGTATGCTTGCTTTCCTTGAGAACCTCCGCACGTCACGCTTAAACGAATGCGCAACCATGATCCAGAAGAACTTGAAATGCAAGTACTATCGCCGCAGGTACCTCGAGGCTCGCGAGTCTATCCTTACCACGCAAAGCGTGATCAGAGGTTTCCTGGCTAGACAGCACGCAGAGGAGATTCGTCGTATTAAAGCTGCCACCACAATACAAAGAGTTTGGCGTGGCCAAAAGGAGCGAAAGCATTACGTCAGTATTCGGAGCAATATCATTCTCTTCGAATCCGTTGCGAAGGGTTATCTCTGCCGGCGCAATATCATGGATACCATCCTTGGCAATGCTGCCAAGACTATCCAGCGTGCATTCCGGTCCTGGCGTTCGCTCCGTGCTTGGAGACAATACCGTAAGAAGGTCATCATTATTCAGAACCTTTACAGAGGACGAAAGGCACGCCTTCAGTACAAGAAGCTTCGTGAAGAAGCAAGAGATCTTAAACAGATATCGTATAAACTGGAAAACAAGGTCGTGGAACTCACTCAATCCCTTGGGACACTCAAGCGAGAGAACAAGACTCTTACAACACAACTTGAGAACTATGAAAGCCAGTTGAAGTCCTGGAGAAGTCGACACAACGCACTGGAAGCTCGCACCCGAGAGTTACAAGCCGAGGCCAACCAAGCTGGTATTTCTGCGGCACAGCTGGCTGCCTTGGAAGAAGATATGACCAAGTTGCAACAAAATCATGCTGAGGCACTAGCAACCGTCAAACGACTACAGGAAGAAGAGAAGGTGTCGCGCGAATCTCTTAAAGTCGCAACTGCAGAGCTTGAGAAGCTGAGACAAGCCAATTCTGACAACGAGGTCGAGAAGGAATCTCTCCGCCAGCTAATATCTGAGCTCCAGGATGAGTTAGAGCTTGCGAAGAGGTCTGTCCCTGTCAATGGACTTAATGGAGACCTTCAGAACGGAGCCGCTGCTCAACCTGGTATTACTGGGTTAATTAACCTGGTTTCATCCAAGAAGCCCAAACCGAAGAGACGGAGTGCTGGCACGGAGAGGATAGAAGCTGATCGATTCAGCGGTGTCTATAACCCGCGGCCGGTATCGATGGCTGTGCCTAGCGCAGGCCGCCGCTCTAATCTATCTGGTTCGACGTTTGCTCCGGGAGTGGATTCTATTGAAATGGAACTGGAAACGCTGTTATCTGAAGAAGATGAGCTCAACGACGAAGTTACGATTGGTCTTATCCGAAACCTTAAAATACCTCTTCCCGGCTCTACTCCACCACCAACCGAGAAGGAGGTTCTCTTCCCATCATACCTTATTAATCTTGTTACGTCCGAGATGTGGAATAATGGCTTTGTCAAGGAATCTGAACGCTTCCTTGCTAATGTAATGCAATCTATTCAGCAAGACGTCATGCAGCATGAAGGTGAAGATGCAATTAACCCTGGCGCGTTCTGGCTTTCCAACGTGCACGAGATGCTATCCTTCGTTTTCCTCGCCGAGGATTGGTATGAGGCCCAGAAAACTGATAATTATGAGTACGACCGTCTTTTGGAAATTGTGAAACATGATCTAGAGAGTTTGGAATTCAATATCTACCACACTTGGATGAAAGTTTTGAAACAGAAGCTTTACAAGATGGTTGTCCCCGCAATCATCGAGTCGCAGTCACTTCCGGGATTCGTTACTAACGAAACAAGCCGCTTCCTCGGAAAACTCCTGCCATCCAACACCCCTGCTTACAGTATGGACAACCTTTTGAGTCTTCTTAACAATGTGTACAAGGCGATGAAGGCATACTATCTCGAAGACTCGATCATCTTGCAAACAGTCAATGAGCTACTCCGCCTTGTCGGTGTTACTGCATTCAACGATCTCCTGATGAGAAGAAATTTCCTCTCCTGGAAGCGTGGTCTACAAATCAATTACAATATAACTCGGATTGAAGAGTGGTGCAAGAGCCATGATATGCCGGAAGGGACACTGCAGCTCGAGCACCTCATGGTAAGTTCATCATAGTTCTCTCTTTCCGGCGTCGAATGTGGATTGTCGACTAATGAATACTCCCGTTTTTAGCAAGCTACGAAATTACTTCAACTCAAGAAGGCGACTCTTAACGATATCGAGATCATTCAAGATATTTGCTGGATGTAAGTGAATCGACGCCCCCACTTTACCACTCACACCATAAGGAAAGGTACTAATCACCTTCTCCCTCACAGGCTCTCGCCCAATCAAATACAAAAGCTTCTGAACCAGTATCTGGTCGCCGATTACGAACAGCCCATTAACGGCGAAATCATGAAAGCGGTTGCTTCTCGCGTAACGGAAAAGAGTGACGTCCTCCTCCTTACCGCTGTTGACATGGAAGATAGCGGCCCTTACGAAATCGCTGAGCCACGCTCAATTACTGCCTTGGAAACATATACTCCATCATGTAAGCTGGAAACATATACACCCTCCAGGGTCAAAGGTCGACATGGACGCCATTTGAACTATACTAACAGCAATCAACAGGGCTCCAAACACCTCGTCTCAAGCGCCTTGCGGAGATTGTCTCCATGCAAGCTATGGCACAACTGGAGAAGCTTGACATGGTAGATGGCCCCGACGCCGTCAGCACCTCCCCATAAAATCAAAATAATATCCGTTTGCATCCCCCATTGTCCCATGTACTCAGTTACTCGCCCCTTGCGGGTATTTTATCCCTAGCTAGTCTTTGGGAGCCCTCCTCTACTATTTCCATTTAGTTGTTCCCATCTACTCTCTTCCAAATTTGGCATCTGCGCCGCCGCCTACCTTATAGACTCTGGTTGAGATGAAAGGATTCTGAAAGACCACTCTGTCCATTGCGTATTGAATCTTTATTATTTTTTTCTGCGTTCCTGTTTACCGCCACACCACGCCTTGTTGGCAAGCTGGGTGCAGTTTATCGTTTTGTCGACGTCTCCTTTTAATTTCTATAAGGCTTGTTTTTATTTTGCTCCAAAGAACTTGTCTATATCCATTGTCATTTTCATTTCCTCGCAAATCCAATCGAAAACCCCGCATCTCCCTTTCCTTCCTCCTCCTCCCCTCTACTTATTCCCTGTTCTTCTTATTCGCATCCTCCCCGTTCCATCATCGCTATTGGGTCCTCCTTGGCACTCTTACACATTAATCAACAACGAACTACAAGATCCCAACACCCTAGACGATAGAAGATATACTCCCAACTAACCCCATTCTATAATTTTGTCAGCGTTGTTTCACCTCCTTTCTAAAGAATCTTTGACGTGATGTAAGACTACTTTATACCTACCCTATTCCTCTTGACCGGTTTTTTTGCCACTAACGGAGCACAAGGAATCTCGAAGATGCGAAAAGGAAGCCGATAATGTAATGCACTAAATTTCCGGTTTCTCTTCTATAGTTCTATATATGAGTGACAGCTCTGCGCCTCATTTTTGATCTTGCGTGATAGCATTTAACTACATTTCTAAATCCCATTATGCCGGCTGGGGTGGATATTAGATAGTCTAGATATTTGTTGTTGGATTCTGGTTTAATAATACTTAAATCACTCCTCCTGCTTCAACTGTACGTTGCCATTGATGTTCTAACTAATTATGGGGCGGTTGTAGTGAGCAAATGAAGTATGTATGAGAATTTTGGATCGAAATCTTGGCGATCTGATAAGATTTTGTAACCGCGACGGCTCTCCTAAAGAATTCCCCTCACAAGCACAGTAGATATCTCCATTTCGCATCCATCCAGTGTATATTTCACTGAAAAAAGGAAAGAAAGACAGAAAGACAGAAAGACAGAACGGGATAAGGGGGAAAACAGCGCCCAAGCCTCCATCACCTAAGACAAGTGCCACAATCCAATCCGATCACCACCCACTCACTGCCCGTCATCCCATCATCTCCCCCACCTCCCCCCCCCTCAACCATGAAGACCATAAACTTCATCACAGGCAACAAAAACAAACTAGCCGAAGTCCAGGCTATATTAGGTGATGCCATAGAAGTGCAGAACCGGGCTATTGACGTGCCCGAGATCCAAGGCTCGATTGAAGAGATTGCGAAAGAGAAATGCCGCAGGGCGGCGGAGGTGGTATGTGCCAGATAGAATCTTCTCCTCGCTTGCTATATTTTTTTTTCTTCTATTTTTTTATATATACAGGCCAGTCGATATTAGATATCGATTGTACGGAGTATTTTTTACCCATAACCCAGTAGTATCATTGGGTGGTGGCTGGTTGCAATTGATTGAAAGGGCCATCAAGCTAAATTTTTCGTGTCTCTGAATACAAATATACAGATACAAGGGCCTGCGTTGACAGAAGACACAGCTCTAGAGTTTAATGCATTAAAGGGGTTGCCAGGACCATATATGTAAGTTCCTCGCTCTAAGTGTTTGCTTTTTGTTTTTCAACTTCTTCCCTACTTACTCGGGTATGAAACAAGGGGTGCCTTTGATAATTTGTGTTCCCCCTATAAAAGCATATGTATATATATATATATATCCACTCTATCAAACAAGCATTTTACGCTGGACGCGTGGGGCATTTGAAAAATTCTGAATACTAACAACGAAATTATATAGCAAATGGTTTCTCGAAGCCCTAGGCCACGAAGGCCTTAACAAGTTGCTGGATCCATACGCAGACAAATCCATCGTGGCAGTGTGCACGTTTGCGTTCTGCAGTGGGCCAGGTGCGGAGCCGATACTCTTTCAAGGGAAGACTGAGGTAACTGCATTACTCTTCTGCCTCTCAATCCCCCCACCGCACAAGAAACAGCGGGTTAAGGCCCGGTGTAGATCGCGGTCTCTCATTCTAACATGTGGTTTCTCCATATAATAGGGTCGAATTGTTCCAGCTAGGGGCCCCGCGAATTTCGGTATAGTTCCCACCTGCCCAAAACGGGGTCCCACCCTCCAATTATTTCTACCACTTGAAACATGAATTGACAGGGCTGATAATGATTGAACTGCGCAGGTTGGGATCCCATATTCGAGTATGAGGGGAAGACGTTTGCAGAGATGGACAAGGACGAAAAGGTGCGTTAAAAAAAGCAAATCTCCCCCAACGTCGATATTTAATAGTTGAGTGGTAGAGGAGGCGCATATGTGGGCTTTGACGCTGAGTTTTTTTTCTGCGCGACGATCTAGAACCTGATCTCGCATCGATACAAAGCGCTTGCGAAATTGAAACAATGGCTCGTGGAGACATATCCTTGATATTTCCCCGATCGTCCTCAAAATATTATCGCCGGGAAAAAGGGGCCGTAGAGCCGCGTGGGCCGCGAGGAGGCTAAAGGAGGGATCCCATTCAACCCGAACTCTCCGTATGGGTCGCTTTCCAAGATTCTATCCAAGCCTCGATGCGTTCGCAATTCTTTTCAATATCCCCGTCATTCTCGCTCGTCAACTCAACGACGATTTCCTCATCGTATGACTCCTGCGCTTCTTGGAGGAGGACATCGAATATTTCCACGTCAAGGTTTTCCTGCAGTTTGCGCTCCGAGTAGCCTCTGTGAATAACCATAAATAGATAAATTTAAATCGCTGATTAGCCTTTCTATACCTTCCTAACATTTTTCCATATCCTTGTGGGGAAACCGAGAGGGGTAAAAAAACACAAAAATAAGAAAAAATAAGCTAACCTAGCCGCCAACCGGTCATAGAGTATAGCAGTAGAAGTGCACCGGATCACCACCACCAGGTCAACCCAGGACTTGGGAAAGAGGTCGCAGGCATGCCAATCGATAAGATACCCGCCCTTCGGCACATCCTTTTCTATCACATCGAGGAGCTACAACACCGTCACCGCGTCACGTATTAGCCCCATACCATACCATATCCCGCATGGACAATGGACAATGGGAATGATAAAAAAAGAGAAATAAAAGTCATTTATATATATATACCTTATCATCATCCACGATATAGCACTGCAGCTCATCATCATATCCCTCATGGCACCCGTGCTCTTTCACAACTTGGTTAATGGACAGGTGTCGCAGGCCCGTGTCTTGCGCCAACTGCTCGCAATGGACCGTTTTGCCGACGCCAGGCGTGCCGGTGATGATAATGTTAGGGAGCGTCCTCATTTTTCGTTGGAAAGAACGCGGGGGACGTCGGCGGGTGGAAAAATTGTAAAGCTTATATGTACGAGGTAGAGAAGAAGGTGGAATGGGCGTGTGGGAGCGGGGATGTGATAAGCTGTTTTAAACACTAACGACCATGCAGAAAAAAGAAAATTACAAAAAATGTATCGGCGTAATTTATCTGTTATTAACAATACAAAATCACGTGGATTTTAAAAGCCAAATCATACCTAATAACTTATCTCAGTAAACTCAGCCACTCCACTCCGAGCTAACTCAATCTGAACTACTGCTACTTTCTGCCAAGTCCTGCTAACATCTGAGTCAATCAACTGTCACAGAGCTTATATTAAATCTAAATAAGATATTCTCAGTAAACTCTTCACAGAGTATCTGAGAAAAAATAGTTTCTATTTATTAGTAATATGAGAATAATTTACTTTAATTATAATATTTAAGATAGAATTACTGTATAATATTACTTATAAATTATTTCTCTATTATCTTGAAGAATTAATTTTTCAATTTTCTATTAATTGATATAATTTTTATCTGAAAATATATATATTCTGAGTATAAAGTATTATATTGAAAACTGCTACTATGATTTTAAACATAGAAATAATTTACTAATTTTTCAATCATGATTATATCTAGTTATTTAATATCTTGATCTTGCTATTAAAACATCTATTCAGTTATCAGAGACTATAGTTAAAACACTGAGTATATTTTTCAGTAATTTTTAATAACTTCTGATAACTTCTGATCTCTTGATAATCTTATATAGTATATTAATTTATAATAACTTCTGATAACTTCTGAGATCTTCTGATAACTTCTGAATTAATTATATAACACTTCTTTTTAATAACTGAGTCAGATAATATCTTATTAACTGTATTAAATATAATTAAGAGAGATTGAAGAAAATATATAAATCAGCTATAACAGCAGCTTTAAAAGTCATTATTAAAGTAAATACTTTCAATAAATATTGAAGATATACTATAACTTATTATAAGCTATACTGAATTAGATAGTATTGATAAGTAACAGAATATTATTCAGTAATATCTTTAATAAATACTTCAAGATCTGTATTCAGATTCTGAGTATACTCTTCAGTTATATATAGAATAAATCTGTATACTTCAGTATATAATATATAAATATAGTAATACTTTATTTATTATCAGAACTGACTATAAAAAGAGTCTTATTCTTTAATTCTATACAATTCTGACAGAAAAGATAATTATTCAACTGATTTCTCTAAATAAGCTTGATAATTAGTAAATAAGAGATATAGTATAGTTTCTCAGTGTTAATTCTTATCTAATCAGTACTGATAATCTTCAGAGATAAGAAGACTTACTCAAATACATTTAATAGAATAAGTATATATATATACTACTCAGTTCAGAGTAAGCTCTTTATAAGTGATTTCAGTATATTCTTTAAGACTCTACTTTATAAGAAAAGATTGAGCTTATAGCTATTAATAAGTGTTATCTTATCACACAGTGAAGTTAATTCTATAATTAGTTTATCAGACTAAGATATCTGAGATTACTTCTTTATAAGAATATTATCTGATTTAACTGTTCTACAACTCTCAGTAGTAAAGCTGAGAATATTATTCTTTAAAAGACTGAATTTCATTCTATTAATATAAACTTACAGCAGACTTAGATTATTTAAACTTTTATTAATTATTCTAATATCTTTATCAGTAAATATCTGATTTTATACAGTAAACTTGTATTTTATGATATATTATATTTTTTATTGAATAAGATTATTAATACAGATGAAAAGATCATATCTTAATACATTTTAAAGATTATTATCTTTATTAATAGTTATATTAAGATTTAATAAGCAGTGTAATATTTCTAATCAATACTTCTTCAGATCTGTCAGAATAATAGATAGAATATTAATAATACTGATATCTCTTTTATCAATGATATTATTCAGTATTTCATATCTCAAGTATTTAAAGTAAATCAGAATATTCACTTTGAGAAGTTTATAAAATCAATATTAAAAATATGAATTATAATGATAATAATCTCACTGAGTATGAGTATAAATATTTCAGATGTTAAGTATACTATTATATAAGAATTTTCTATTAAGAGAGATGATATTATGAATATTTAATAATAATATAAGTGAGAGAGTTGTAGATCAGATTGAAAAAGTCATATCTTAATTCTTCTTCTCTACTGAGTATTTGACTCTGAAGATTATGAAAAGAAAGCTATTTAATCTTCTTAACTATCAGTGAAATAAAGATCTCAGTAAAGAACTTGATATCAGATCAGTTAATTATCACAGTTTATAAACTTAAAGAATATATCTGATGCTGAAAGTATTGCATTAAATATAATAAGTCAGAGTCAAAGTCAATGTAGAATAATCACTATGAAGATATAAATAGAGAATAAAATACAAAGATAAGTTAATCTCTTTATCAACTGAAAGAGAATTATTAATAATCTATATCACTGAAAAGCTCTTCTGATTTATCTTGAAGAGAATTAACTCTTATTTAATATGAATAGAATAAACACTTCTGTGAAGAAATACTGCAGTAGATGTAATTCAAGCTATATATCTGTATTTAAACAGTCACTCACTATAAATATTATCAAGGTATTTCAAAGTAATAGTTGTGATGTCATTCTACTGTCAGAACTTAAGAACTGATGTATTAAATATATAGAGAAACAGTATCATCATAATTAAGACTTTTTAATGTCAGTTTCATGATTTATATCTACTTAATGTTAGTGATAGATAGCTGCTCTTTTTCATCAGAAGATATCTATCTTTGAATTCAATTAAAATGAATTATATAATACTGTTAATCTTCTTCAGACTTGAAGCTATCAAGATAAATTTAAAGATCAGCTTCACAGCTTTCTGTTGAGTTAAATTACAGTTATAAATAAAGTATATGAAGCTATTCTCATAGAAAGACATCAATATCAGATAATTAGAAACAGAGAGAGAGTAGCAGAGATAGCAGTATCTACTGAAATATTAAGTAGTGATTTAATCAGTGAAATAACAGCAGCTCAGCAGCTCACAGCTGTATAATATATGAAAGACAATAATCTGGCTCAGATGACTGCTTAATATACAGTAAAAAGAGTATAGTAACTTAATAAGATCTTTACTAAGATCTCTATAACTCTTTCAGCTGCTGTTACTACTGCTGAAGTCTCTACTACTCTAGTTATATCTATTATCAGTGCTTTTACTACTTCACAGTTCACTTCTTCTTCAAGTCTCTGAGTTCATTCTTCTTTAAGTTCATGAGTTCATATATCTATAACTGCTTAAGTTCATACTTCACATACTTCATTCAAGCAGTAAAGTAATAATAATAGTATTGATATTTAAATCTTCTATAAATGAACATTATTTAATGAATGAAATATAAACATAGATATTATATTTATAAAGATATTTTATTTTAACTGTGTTTGAACTTCTTCTTACAGAGAAAGAGACAACTTCTCTATAGAAAATAACACTATTAAGTAGTTAGATATCTTCTATAATAAATCTTCTGTAAACTTCTTGTAATTTCTAATAACTTCTACTAACTTCTAAATCAATCATGAATTATAGAGTTATAGAAGTGAATAGAAATATACTTATCTAAACATTATTAACTTACTCATGTATTATTTACTTATATTATAAGTATAAATATAAGCTTCTTACTTTATTTTCTTTATCTTTCTTTTAATCAGCAATAATCTACTTACTTATCAATGTGAAAATCTCTCTGTTATATTATCTGCTACTGCTTCTACTGCTGTCTCTGCTGTTTCATTCATCTATCTGTTCTTCAATACAATGAAAGTAAGTTAAATCTTAATCATAGATAATATATAAATCAATCTCTAATTAAACAGTTTAGTTAAATAATAATATCTATTTACAAGCTTGAGTTTGCTATTCTCAAAGCTCATTATAATACTTACTATATAACAAAGTCTGAGAAGATCTGTGCATGCTGTCTCTGTATGACTGAATTTAAGTCATTGTATAAATGTATTATTTCTGATATTAGAAAGATATACAATAATTATCATTTTCATAATTTAATATACTATGCTGTATATTCACTATATTTCTAGAGAAAGCTTAGATATTAATAGATATTGTTATAGATTCTCAGAGAGTCTTATATCATTGTGAAATATTATATTAGAAGATTATAAAAGATGATGTATTATAAGTAAGAAGATAATAATGATTATTATCATATTATGAAGAAGTTGTGAAGTATACTGATGATAAATAACTAATTGATCAGATTCTATCATGATTATATACTGAAATCATTTATTGAAGAAGATCTTCAGATTATTATTAGTGTAGATTACAATGTTAACTTGTATAATACAAGCTGTTTTTTCAATGAGAAGTTATCAATGAGTTTTTCTTTATACTCAGCAGATTCTGTTAATTATAAGATTGATAAGAGAATTATTAAGAAGTAGTTTTATATTCTGTTACTATTGCTGTTTTTGCTTTTACTTTTACTTTTATTTTTATTTTTATTTTTATTTTTTTTTTCTCTTAATATCTTCTTTCTTTTTCTTTTTCTTTTTTTCTTTATTTTAAATGATTAATAAGATATTATTCTTTCAATTCTGCTGTGTGATTATCAAAGATTTTCTTTTAAGCTTAATAAGCTGTAAACTGTATTAATGATTAAATTTGCTGTTATATATCTGATTGAACATTACAAAGCAGTTGAAGAGTCAAAACTCAATCTTACTCATATAACTGATAAAGTTCTCAATAACTATAACTTAAAGATTTCTGAGTCTATAATAACTATGAAAGCTCAGCTTCTTTCTAACCTGAAACTATCTTTTAAAGATAATTAATATATGAACTCAGATACTGTAGAATGATGAAATTGTTTTCTCACTTAAATCTTAATATCTTAAAGATATGAACTTCACTTTAAAAAGTGAATATAACTTATATAACTGACTTAACAACTGTCAAAGATTTTCTTCTAAGCTTAATAAGCTTTAAATAGTATCTTACTCTAGCAGTTCACATGCTCAAGATCACAGTCTGAAAGCAGTTCAAGTGTAACTGCATTAAATAAGAGAAGAAGTATAGCATTTATAAATAATATAAGATCAATTAAAAAAGCATTATTAAATTTCATAATTATCATACTCTCTATCTCTGACAGTAAAATAAGTAATAAGAAGTGATATCTGAGTTGAAATAATAATCATAGCTTATAAATAAATGAAGATATCAGCTATTTAAGTCATTATAATCTTCAAAGTTCTGTGAACTTCTGAGTCAATGAAATCTTATATAAATATCAGTGAACTTCTTCAAAGTTCTGTAAACTTTCAGATTAATAAGATTGAGAAAAACAGTATATAGCTTGAAGAGTATGTAAAGCTTCTCATTGCTAGTGAAGAATGAGAATGAGAAAATGCTGATCATTACACAGTCATAAGATGATGAGATCTTTGAGAGAATTAATACTGTAAGATGATGAGATCTTCAAGAAAATTGATGCTGTAAGATAATAAGATCTTCAAGAGAATTAATACTGCAAGATAATGAGATCTTTGAGAGAATTGATACTGTAAGACAATGAGATCTTCAAGGGAATTGATACTGTAAGACAATGAGATCTTCAAGGGAAATGATACTGTAAGATAATAAGATCTTTGATCTTTTTTTAACTTCACTGATCTTTTATAAACATCTGTGAATTTCTTTGAAGTTGTATAAACTTCTGAGCCTATCAAATTAGTTAATAAGTGAGAAGATAAATTCACTACATTAAAGAAGAAATGAATAATACTATACTGATATTTTTGAATCTTTTTTTTCTTTCTTTCTCTTCTTCTCTTCTTCTCTTCTTCTTCTTCATGATTTAAAAAAATCAATATGGCACTCTTTTCTCTTACAACATTAATATGAATGTATTCACTCTGCTTTCTCATCAGTGAAAAGAACATACTTACTGCTGTCACAGCTATCTCATATAAATAACTCTGCTCTGATGAAGTTCATTGCTCACTGTACATATCTATTCAGTATGAAAAGTATAATAAGAATGAAATAAAATACTAACTCTGATAATTAGTCCTTCTCTTCACACCTGCACTTATGTCTATTCTCACTTCTCTGTTCTCACTCTCACTCTCATTCTCACCTGTGAGAATGAGAGTGAGAAAGTGTCTGAGACTTCTTTCTCTTCTTTGAAGAACAGAGATAATGAGCTGAACTTGTTCAGATAGATATAGAAAGCTCTCTTTAAATGAGTGTAATATAATAAGAGAATAAGAAGCTAATATTATTGTATAGCAGTTCTTACTCTCATTTCTCTCTCTCTTTCTCAGACTTCTTCTCTTCTCTGTTCTTTACAGAGAAAGAAGTTTCATTGAAATCAATCAAGTAAATAATATGAATATGAATGAGATATATGTGATAGAGAAAGAATCAATCACTGACATGTTATATTAGCTTTCTCTCCCTCTCTTCAGAGTCATTATAATCTCTCTCATTCTTCTCATTCTTCTTACTCTCTGCACTGATGAGCTCATCTCTTCTATTCTCTCAGCTATTCTCTGTGTTGAGCACTCTCTTCTCTCTGCTGCTGCTGCCACTGTTAACAATATCATATAGTGTCTTTCTTCTCTTCAACACTTTGTCTGCTAGCTGTGTCTGTTGAGAGCAGACACAGCTGGCAAGTCAGTCAAGACAGAATTGAAATTGAATGATGAGTAAGAGCTCATCATTCTATCAGTCTCAGAAATCAGAGAAATGATGATCAGTCTTTTATAAGAAGTTTCAGTGCTTCTCTCTACAGAAGTAGAGAGTGTGAGATTATATTAACTGAATAATAGAGACAGAGCTGAGTGAGCAGCTGCTGAGAAAGAACAGATATACTGTCTGTTAAGAGAATAATGAGAAATATTGAGTATACTCTGAGAAGAAGAGAGCTTAGATAGTTAAATCTGAGAATTCTTATTCTCACTACTGAGTTATTATATACAAGAGTGAATGTAGCATCTTTAAATACAAGCTCAAGAATCTCAGTGCATTCTCACTAATACAGTTACATTAATTACTGTTAAAGAAGTTATCTTCTTCTTCACTGAGAAGCAGTGCTCTGATAGTTTAGATTCTTATTTTATTTATACTGCTCTACTTTATGAAGAAGATTTCAAGTAGAACTCTAATAAATAAGTAATTTATATAGATGAATATATTAAAGATTCTATATAGACATTCTTTACAAGTATCAGTTATAAATATAAATTAATTAATATTAAAAAATAATATCTCAAAAATAATATTTGTCAGATATTAGTCATATTTATTTTAAATCTTGATATTTAATTAACTTATAAGTTGACAGAACAATGCAGAAGTTCTATTATTAATATATTTATCAGTGAAAATGTAATATTGTATATTAAAGAAAGATGAAGTAAGTAAAGCTTCAGTATATTCATCAATTTTAGTTATTCTTCTTGAGAATTGTTTTTAAAGTATCAGATAGATTATTTACAGTAGATAAAGATAATATATTTTTAATAAAAATAGAATCTTACTCTATATTATCATTGAATTTCTTAGAATAAGACTTAACTTCAGTATTAATAATTATATCATTTAAATTCAAGTTCATTGCAATCAACTGCTGCTGAATTCATACTTAATTAAAGTACTCAATCTTCTTCTTCAGATCTTTCACTTCAATTAAAAGTATATTCAAGAAGTCAAATATACATTTCTTTGATAGTAAAAGTAAATCTCAAGATGAGATATAATCATTCTTTAATAGACTTCTAATAGTAGAGAATATCTCAAGCTTAGTAACAGCACTTATATATTTCTCAGTAAGTGAATACTCAAAGATAGACTTTAAAATTCACTGTAGCTGATGAATTCATGTATTTAACAGACAGACTTAATTAAATATAAGATAAATATTCTTTATTGAATTTTTATAGCATTTTATCTTCAGCTTATAGTTATTATTGAGATATTTCATATCTAGATCAATTGCTTTGAAGAAGCTAAGTTTTTCAGATCAGTTAATAAGACTCACAGTTATAATTACTTAATACAGAGAAGAGATTTTAATAAATTAAAGTATTTAAAAATAATAAAGCATCTCAGTGATATAATTATATTAATCAGCATTAAGAAAGAAGATAATCAGAGATGAAATGAAGTACTCAAGAAGTTCAATATTATCATACTTAATAGTATAGTATATTCAAATGAATAATTCACATTCTTAGAGAAGATAATATATAATACAGAATTCAATATCTTGAGTAAGCTGAGAGATTTGAGAGTTAATTTTATTTCAGATATCAAGAGTAAATACTTTGATATATATATCTTTAATAAGTTGAAGATACTGTGAAGAACTAAGCTATTATATAATAAAATTAATATCTTCTAAGTACTTAAGATTGTTAACTGAATAATCTCAATATTGTATAATAGTATAAAATAGAGTAAAATTTCAAGATATAAAACTCTGAGAAATCACTGACTTAAGAAGATAATATTTCAGATTAATAGCAGTCATAGAATTTCAGTTTTAATAAGTGAGATCAGACTGAATACAGTAATAAGTCTTCTCAGAGACTCTGACTTTAAAATGAGTATAGATAATGATGAAGAGTAGATTTATTTAAATATAAAATTATTCAGAAATAGAATGAAGTTAGTTATACTATTCAAAGATATCTGTAGATTTTAACTACTTCATCTTAATTAATTAAATAAGTTTTATGATCAAAGTATCTTCATACACTGAAAAGAGATAAGTTAAAAATGCTGTATAATCTCTTAATAAATTAAGAAAATCATTAAATATCTTCTTATAAACTCTCATAGTTCTCACAATAGTGCTCTCATTTTCAAAAATAGTATTCAACTGCTGAAAATACATTCTATACACAGAAAGTGTATTAATAACAGATATTTAAGATAATAAATTATTTACAGTACTGAAAACACTTTTAATCTTATTATTATGAATCTTTTGAACAGCATCTGAAATAAGATATAATATTATTTACTTTTAAAGTGTATTATTATTATCTGTCATATCAGATGTATTAATGATTTCTTACAGTGTTAATAGTTTTATAAAATCATGTATAATCTGAGTTAGATCAGTTTCTGAAATATTAGAAAAAATAATCATAGTAGTAGTAGTTACAGCAGTTATGAAATCATTGTATCTGATTATCTCATTTTATACAGTCTTCTTAAAGTTCATATTATCATAGATTATAATAGCTTGAGAATCTTTGACAAGCTACTGAAGTTTAATCTAATAGTAAGAATTAGTCAAGTGATTGAATCAGAAGTTAATAGAAGTTCAAAGAATATATTAGAAAATAACAGATATTATCAGAGATTATTAGAAGTTTGAGATATTAGATAGAAATATTAATAAGTTAAGAATATTAAGTTATATCTTCTCTTATTTAGTAATTTTCATTATTAATCTATTTCTTATCACATAGCTGTGACAGAGTTCAAAGTCAGAAATAATTTCTATCACTTATTATTTTACTTTTAAGTTATGAAAATATATAGAGAGAATAGAGCTGAAGAAGTTCAAGTTTTTTAAGAAATAAGAGTAATATATAATACTTATAATAATAAATAGCTGTTTAATAGCTGTTATTTCATCTGAGTCTCATTCATAGCTCTTTCAATTAATGTGTTTATTTTTTAGAATAGAAGTAAGTAGATCAAATCAGATTAATATATCAGTCTGAATAATCTCAAAAGCAGTCTGAAAGTTGATGATATTCAGATCAGAATTGTGATTGAATTTTATAAAGAAGAGAGTATTAATAAGATATTTTAGCTTCTATTTAAGCAAGATAGTATAATATTGATTATTATTAAATATTTCTGCTTTGAAAAGTGCTGAATATAGTATATTTCACTGCTTTATAGAAGTACTGTATTATTGATGAATTAAGATATCAGAACTCTGAATTCAAGTCTCTATAAAAGTCTTCATTTCTCAACTGTTTTACTGTAATATTCTAATAATATGAGATAATTTCAACTGTCTTTTCTATCAGTTATAAGATATTGTAGACAGATACTGTGAGTTATAATAATTTAATTATAAACAAGCTTGTAAGATATCAGTATTAGTATCAGTGATCTTAAATTCTGAAGAAGTATTAATAGATTCAAGCTCTATTAAGTTATTATCTGATATATTATATTCATTATCTACATTGTTGAGAGACTGTAGTAATTATAGAGAGAATTCATCTTTAAGTAATAAAGAATATTGACTGAAGTGTGTCTGACATTGAGTATCTTAAGATTCAAAAGACACACTGTCTTTTATCAATGATTATAATATGATGAGAAGAAGTAGTAAGTTATAAAATAGCAGAGATGATAGCAGAATGACTGAGAATTTAAAAAATATTAGTTTGATAATGATCAGACAGATATTTAGAATAGATATATAATTTCAAAATCAATTGAATATTTTATATGAGTGAAGTTGATTTTTTATATATAATAGAATCATTTCTTCTCAGACTCTCTACAAGATATTAGATTGTGAGCACATGTGAAGTCTCTTATTGATCCAGAAGTTAGCAGGACTTGGCAGAAGTCTAAAGAAGTTTAGTTGGTCGCGCTAATCCGAAAATATCGAGAAGAGAGGCTGAGCATGCTGAGATAACCTAATAACTCTAATAACTTGACTGTGTATCAATACGTATCCATTTCAACTTTGTAACTATTTATTATTCAAAAAAAAAAAAAAAAAAAAAAAAAAAAAAAAGAAAAAAAAAAAAAAAACAAAGCGAGAGAGAGAGAGTCTCGAGAAATATTGATTATTCCGAATTGATGCTAGAAATAACCATCGCCTGAAATGCACTAAGGTCAAAACGCTAAATCTAAGGGGTCTCTTGAAAATTCGAAACCGTGCAACGGAGACGGAGACGCAAAAGAAACAACGCCTCGAGTATGCAAAGTAGCAAAGTAAAAAGCCAGAATCACAAAAGCTAAGAATAACGATCCCAACCGTCGTAGCCTGCAACAAGCATCATAAACAAGATCGTCCCAAGGAATCATCACCTATATATGCGGGCAATTGTCACTCGAGGTGAAAAATACGCAACCATCGAAACCAGCGTAGAATCTCCCAATCTCCCAAGCCAGCGCCCCTTACGTTTCTGATCCTAGTAGAGGGTCGTTGACGGCGGTAATCTAATTTTATTTAAGGAAAAACCCTCATTAGCAGCAAAATTCCAAATTGCACCCGGACAAAAAAAAAAAAAAGAAATAGCTCACTTGAGAACTTCAAACTCCTTGTATCTTTGCAGGTAGCCGGGACCTCGCCGGTAAGCCTTTATCAGGCGACCCGGGTCCTGCGATGTAATGTGTTTGTTGCCAATAAGTCTCTCGATTGCTGGTGACGTTTTGAACATCGGGTCGAAGACGAGAAGGTTGGCGCTCCCGCTCTTGCGGGTTTCGAAACCGACGATCGTCACAGAGTGGCCTGGTATAATCGATTGTTAGCATAAAAACTGTCGGTACGGGACAATATTGGGATTGCTGTCTTTGTTTTGGCATTGCATACCTTCGTGCTGGAGATAGAGAGGCGGTAACTCAGTTTGGTTTATCTTTTCGTCGTTTGTCGGGCAGCCTTGGAGGAAGTACGCCAATATGTCATCGAGCAGGGCATTATGGGCAGAACTATCTTGTGTAGTGCCGAAGACTCCGGCCGTGCAGCTAGGAAGATGGGTCAGATTTTACTTGCTTGACAGAGTGACAGCAAGTTGGGGGAAATAGGGGACATACTTAATCCCTAAACTGAGGAAAAGGGCATGGGCCTGATCGTGAGTTATGAGTTAGTAAAGACGTGCATCTAAAGACATACATGCTTTCCACAATTTTTGGTGTCGAAAATTTTACCTCGGAAGTCCCAATATATTTTCTTGTTCCCTTAATCCCCCCAGTTTCGATTTGCGCCGTACTATTAAAGCCCAAGTCCCAGGCCTGCTCAATAAGGTCCTGCAATCGCAAGATTGTTGGGAGTCTACCAGGAAATTGTTCGTAGCCATCCGCGAGGGTATCTTGGATATAAGAAACTAGCATCTGGATATTTCTGTACCCGCAAAACCCGCCTTCTTTCGGCATCTTGAATACATGTCGCGTGGCCGGGTGGCAGAGAAACGCCTGTTCTACAGTTTGATCCAGCTCGCAAAGCTGCGCAAGTACAGTTATAAGATGCGAGGTCTCATTAGCCACAGATTCAACCCTGCGTAGGGTGCCATCTGTTTGAATCTGGTTGGACACTGTAACTTTTGCGCCTTCTTCTAACATATTCCTTAGCCATGATGGCATTTGCTTTTCGTGTGCGTATGGCCCCAACTCCGATCTCTGAGAAGGCACATTAATATGAATCAGCGAATTGACCGAAAGGGGGAAGCAGAGGTCGAAGATTGGGTAGACTTACTCCAAGTCGACGCACAAAACCTCCACCAGCGTCACGATGTTTTCGTTTTGATTTGCGTTTCCTTTTTTCCGACGGTCCAGATGTTGCCTTTGAGTCTCTATGTGAGCCCTTGCGGGAAGATTTTGGCTGGAGGACATTATCCCTATTGCGAAGGGCCTTGGGCAGCTTTGTAGAAAATCGACTTTCGATATCGTCGTATGTATAATCTACATTTGCATCATCACTCTCCGCCTCCAACGATTCGCCTTTGGTAACCACGCCACCAGGTGCTTCTTCAAAAGTCATGCCTTCAGCCATATGAAGGTCCAGGTGGGTTGAAAGCTCAGTGGTAGAGATGATCTCGCCGCAGTCATGGGGACAGTCGACGTAGCCGTCGAGAGGCTCATCATCATTGGTGGCGGGCTCTGCGGAAAGCCCTGCGGAACCCTCCAATATGTGGTCTGTGTTATGCTTCGAATTTTGGGGGGTCGGAGAGGGTTCCTCAGTCGCAATAAACGGCGACGTTCCATTTTCAGGGTGGCAGAGCTCTACATGCTGGGTTAGGAAATAGGGATCGGAATCTGAAAATTCACAGAATGGGCATGGCAAGACATCGCCTTCCATGCTGTCTTGAGCTATCAGAAAGAGGCTCGTGGATAAACTTTTAAATTTGAAATATGTAGCTTCCGCGGTAGATCAAGCAATGACACGAACAGATAATGAGATGGGGTTAGTTAAATATGCCAAAACTCCACACTTCCTGCGTTGGTTGCTTGCTTGCTTCTCCCCACGCCGTAGTTGGTGAAGAGAGGTTGAAGTTGAAATTAACTAAATTGTGCTGCTGGCTCCTCTTGTTGCTATTATTGTAGTTGTTGGTGTCAAGGCGATGAATGAATTTCGATTGGACACCGCCCAGCCCTGTCAAAAGCACATGACATGGCGGTAGGTAGGGCTGCAATCTAATCAGATCGGATCTAATGTAATGTATGTACGGAGTTACGTGCGGCATGGAATAATGAAATGTTCGCATATAATAATATCCATACAAACATTTGATTCATTTCCTTGGTACGTTCGTCTTCCAGAAAATACGTTGGCAGATTGGATTTGCTTTGTTCTTGACGCTGTTGAGCACCGAAACTTACTAGCAGCAGGCATTTTGATACCCAATATTGGCGTATTGATATAGTAGCTCTACACATTAATAGTATTCTGAAAAAATGTAGAAAATTGTAAATCTATATATATCTAGTTTATTCATGCTCAATACTTTGGATCTGCTTTTCCTCGACTCCAACGCCTGGTCGGTCCGTAGTTTCACCTAAGCAGCCCGAACCAACCCCGCGAAACAAACAGAACAAACACCCCTTCCAATAGCCAAAGGGTCAGGAAAACGTTTTCCTGAAGAAAAAAAAAAAGAGTAAAAGTGGACAAGTAACGAATAAATAACAATTCTGTTACGAATACTTTGGAATCTCTTGGCTATCATTTCTGACTCCTCCTGTTTATTCCATTATTCCATGACAAGATCTATTATCTAAAACGAACACCGCTATCTTCGAATAATAAATACTGTAACATATCTCCCAAAGAAGCGCCCAAAGGAGGAAAAAGAAAGAAATAAGAATGGTTTGTGCTAGTTGTGTTAGCTCGGATTGCGTGATCCACCGGCGCCGCTAAACGGACCAACCCGATTTTCGTTAGTTATCTGGGGGCAGAATTTAAAAAAAAAAAAAAAAATTTACAAAAAAAAGACCACAGAGAACGAACGAGTTGACTGACTATCTTCTTCTTATTATTATTTTTCTCCCGTTGAAGGTTAGCTAGCTGGTTATTTTTATCTTTTTTCCAACTCTGCGCGGGCTGCTATCCTCGTCCTTTGCCTCCTTCATCAATTCTATACTCTCTTCTCTCAATCTTTCACTCATCTTCGCCTCTCCTGGTCAGAACACATCGAGCAAACCCAAGGCTTATGCCTTTTCGCTCTCCTCTCCCTCTTGGTCACGCACGATGAGCTTCCTCCCACACCTGGGCGTAAATGGAACCGACAACGTTCCTCTCACCAATGGCATAACTGCGCATCCTACAGAATGGGTTGTCCAGAAGTTTGGAGGAACAAGCGTGGGGAAGTTCGCTGTTGATATCGTGGATCGTGTCATATAGTAAGAACAATTACCCCTCCTCCCCCTCCAAATTTTTTTTTTCTTTCTCTCTGTTTCCTTTTTGGATAATTGAATTAACGCTCCTCTTCTCCGATCTATAGCCCCAGTACCCTAACACATAGAGTTGCTGTCGTGTGCTCAGCCAGAAGTAGTTCATCCAAAGCAGACGGGACCACAAATCGGTGAGTCATAGGCATATAAATAACCTCCACTACATACCTTACCGCTTGGAGATTCGTCTTGGGTCCAATGAACTAGTGAAATGACAAATACCTCTTCCAGATTACTTCGCTCTGCTCGAGAAGCGTCAGACAATATAAAATCTACCCACTATGTTGCCCTCGTCGACGCCGTCCGACAAGAACACGTCCAGGTCGCTAAGGACCTAGTACGAAACCCAGAAATAAAGGAACAGTTGATTAATGCCATTGAAGCCGAATGCACCTACATCTTCAAAATCCTCGAAGCTGCCCAAACCCTCGGCGAAATAACTGCTAAATGTTTGGACAAGGTAATAAGCACGGGAGAGAAGCTAAGCTGTCGAGTGATGGTAGCTTTGCTGGAGGATCACGGCGTCGAGTCGGAATACGTTGATCTATCGGACGTGGTCAGTTTTGCGACAAGTTGCCAATCACTCGACCAAGCGTTTTATGATCGACTAGCGGTTGCGCTGGCCGAAAAGATAAAAGCATGTGGGAATAAGGTACCCGTGATCACGGGCTATTTTGGGCCGGTACCGGGAGGCTTGCTGGAGAAAATCGGCCGAGGCTATACAGACCTGTGTGCCGCGCTTGTCGCAGTCGGTATCAACGCACATGAGCTTCAGGTCTGGAAGGAAGTGGACGGGATTTTCACAGCAGATCCGCGCAAAGTACCCACAGCACGACTCCTGTCGGCCATCACTCCCGCAGAAGCTGCAGAATTGACGTTCTACGGCTCTGAGGTAATCCACCCTTTTACCATGGAGCAGGTCATCCGAGCGCGGATTCCCATCCGGATAAAGAATGTCATGAAACCCAAGGGCAAGGGCACGGTGATTTTCCCAGATCCCGCAGAGCTAGATAAGACAACGGTGGGCCATGACCCGAAGCTCTTCCGTACCCGGAGTTCTAGCGTCCTATCACAGCAGCAGCAGGGTCCGAAACGACCAACTGCAGTAACAGCCAAACATAAGATTCTCGTCATAAACGTTCACTCAAACAAACGGTCATTATCACATGGGTTTTTCGCTGGCATCTTCTCCGTGCTGGATAAATGGCGACTTTCCATCGATCTGATCTCCACCAGCGAAGTGCACGTGTCTTTGGCGCTCCATTCCGAACTACCCTTACTGAACGGCGTTGGTCAAGACGAGTACCAGATTATCGACGAGGATCTTCGAGGCGCCATCCAGGACCTCCGCCGATACGGTACGGTGGACATCATTCCGCAGATGGCGATTCTAAGTCTCGTGGGACGGCAGATGAAGAACATGGTTGGCATTGCGGGACGCATGTTCTCCACACTAGGGGAGCACAATGTTAATATTGAGATGATTTCACAAGGTAAGCAACCACCCACTACCCCCAGAAAACAGGGAGAGCACAGAGGAAAACATCAGTGTTACCGTATCACGCACCCCACTTTGTAGGCATGGCTAACCTTCCCATTTCAAACTACAGGCGCAAGCGAGATCAATATATCCTGTGTAATCGAAGAGAGAGACGCAGACCGTGCTATCAACATCCTCCACACAAACCTCTTTACCTTCCTCGATTGAAACGAAACCTCGGAAAAAAGACACCCCATATACCTCCCCCCTTCTCCAACAAAGGGGGGTGACGACCGCCACCAGAGGCCTGTCCAACCTAACCTCCTGGGATGTATAACCTTTTTATGATACCTATTTTCCCTTGAAACTTATTTCCCATTATTTTATATCCCACCGGAATTTCCTTTTTTTCCTTTTTCGTTTTTCCCATTTCCGCAGCGAGGAGATATGCGGGGAACATTTGCATGCATGACGAGACGAGCACTCCAACGTGAAATATTTTTTTTTCCAGAAAGGAACCTACATGATATTTCGGCCCGCTCCGGTTCCAACAACCGGGTATAGTGGGTCGAAGTATTAAGATCACTCGCACATACACACACGGACGCGCGCACACCCACTACTTACATTTAAACACACACTCCACACACGCATACAGGCGCGCGCACGCGATTATAGAATTCTATTTTTTTCCTGTCTATTTTTTTATTTTTTTATTTTTATTTTTTATTTTTATTTTTATTTTTATTTTTATTTTTTGGGAAGGGTGACGCATGGGATATATAAAAACCACGTCTGGCGTTTATCTTTAATTTCGTTTCATTTCACTTTTTTTTTCATTCCATTTTCCCTTCACGGACATATAGCATGGTATGGCGATTCAAATTCTCGATACAGCACAATGGGAAGGAGTTTGAGATAGCCGAATTTGGGGGGCGAGGGGAGGGAGAGAGTGTCCCATGTCCTAACCACGGCCGAAAAAAAACGAAACACGTCGACGCAACCGCGGCGCAGCTTTTTACAGCGAGCGATGATCCGGGTTGCGTCGCGGGGAAGCAAAGCGGGAGAGGGAGCGGATTTGGATTTGATTGATTGGATTTAGGCTCGGTCACGTCGTGCGTTGCTTGACCCGAAAACTCGGGAAGATTTTCCCACCGCCCGTCTGGGATAAGGTTGCTCCTCGGGATGGGACCCGGATGGATGGAAGGAACCGAGCCAAACTGGTCCAAAAGGAAAAAAAAGAATTTTTTTTTTCCACCATGCATGCAGAGCTTCTTTCGGCTGTTGCCTTGGTCTCCCGAGGCTACAAGCTACCAAGGCGAGTCGGAAAGCATGAGTAAAAGAATAGGAAAAGGAATTTCGCCATCCATGAGCGGGACAAGAAAGGAAAGAAAAAAGAAAAAGGGGACGAAAAAGGAGCCCGAGAGACCACCAATGAACATAGGCTATGCTATGTACAGTACACCCACCCACCTGCAGTTCTTGCATCTCGGTGTATCATTTCTCTTCGTTTCTTATTCTTTATTCGCCTTGCTTGCTTCTAGCAGACCCGGACCAGAGAAAAGAAAAAGGCCAAGATTTGTTTGCCATGGTGAACATGCACAATCGTGCGCCACAAGGTGCATGCATGCATGCATACATACATACATGCATACATGCTTCATGTTTCCCGTTCGGGACGACGACACGAGCGAAATTGTCCAATAATCTACATTTTTTATGTACTCCCCTTATCACATTTCTTCCTGGTTCTTGGAGAGAGGTCGATATGGATATGCATGGGATGGGACTGAACTTGGGAACTTACTATCTAGGATTTAATGTATCTATTCCCCCCCCCCCCCCCCCCTTCCTTACAAAATTTTAATTTATCTTGTACTTTTTTTTTTTTTTATCTTTTTTGATAGGGTTCCCGTTTCCAAAGCATAAGGAAGAAGCATTCGTTTCGCTCCACACCGTCCCATTTTCTTTTTGGCCCCCCCCCCCCCCCCCATCTTGTGGTCTATGGAGTGTCTGATTCTCGAACTAATTAACCTACTCATTTCGTCTGACTGCATTGTTTAATGTCTACTCCCCCGCTCCACGGGCAACG
>NW_003101663.1:158735-232936 GCF_000003855.2 Blastomyces gilchristii SLH14081
CCTTTCCATTTTCATTTCGATTTGGCCTGACTTGGCTGAATTGGATTTTTTCGCGAGCGGGAAAGGGAAAAGAAAAAAGAAAAAAGAAAAGAAATATATACATAATAGAAAGCGAGTAAAAGAGCGGTGATACATTTTCTCTCTCTCTGTGTGTGTGTGTGTGTGTGTGTGTGTGTTGTGTTGTGCCTAGGTTGGGTTTTGTGTGCATGCGTTTTTTTTTTTTTTGTCGAATAGTTTCCTCCCATTTTACTTTACTTTTCTAGTCCATCTTACCCTGCATCTGTAACTACATACTACATAGCTATTATTTAATTAGATTTTTTGACTTGATTCTATTTTATTTGATATTTCTTTTTTCCCCCCTTTTTTCCATTATTTTCTTCCTTGTATTGAACGATGCATATATACATAGTTCTTGGATCCTTGTATCGGGATCAATGATCCAACCGCGGACAGGACAGGGAAAGTTTCAAACAAGGCACAGCAAGACCGGTCAATTGGCGGACAGTAACAGTCAGCCTGGCCCAGTGCTGCGGATTGGATTGCTGGATGGGATTGTATCAGAGCTACCAGGGGCTAGTGCTGGCGATGTGTGAGTTGGCAGACACGCTAAAGGGGATTTGTGAGGAATGCTGGTATTATTGATTGGTAGTTAGTTATATTGCAGAGTAAGTAGTGTGGTCTGGTAGATATGGGCTTGCTCTGTATATTCTACATCTCTATCAAGCGAGAGAGAGAGACCGCGTGGAGAGACAGAGAGAATGATTGATTGATTGGTAGCGGGATATATATATTCTTGTTTCCTAATTTCCTCTTCCAAGGAGGAGAGGAGGTCGTTTTCGGCCAATTTTTTTTTTTTTTTTTGCTGCGCTGGATTAGTTAAGGTTACCCTGTCTTGTTTTTGTGCCTGAAATCAGTTGAACTTAGTTAGAAAACTCAATTCGAAAACTCAATTCAAGCTGGCCTGCTTATTGATGAGAGATATAATAATAATAATAATAATAATAATATAAATATTATATAGAAGACAGAAAAATGGAATATAAGCCAAGGAATCGATGAGGGAAATACTCAATTTGTATCCGGATCAAGGCGTAATTGATCTGATCGATAGAGTATATTTCCGGGCTGTATCGTCATGACGTGTTCCGTACCAGCGCCGGGGCTGGTGCTTGGCGCTGTGCCGTGCTTTTAGCCTTTTTGCGCGGTGTATTTGCGGTGTATTGTATTGCTTGCTGTATTATTGGCGATAGATCTGTTCTGTCTCTCTCTCTCTCTCTGCTGTCGATTTCTTTGATTTCTTCATTTTCAATTTCTCAATTATCATCTTCATATTATCTCTCTCTCTCTTTCTTCCTTCAACCTTCAACTTCGTCGTCTGCTCGTCGTAGTTAGTTGTTGGATGATGCATGGCCCATAACTCTATCCCTGCTGGTTGATATCAACCTCCTCTTCCTCCTCCTCCTCCTCCTCCTCCCTCCCCCTTGTCTGCGCCTTACGCTGTCTTCCTTCCCAAACCCTGTTGTTTCCCCTCTCTTCTCCCCACAAACCATCACCATCCATCCATCATCATCCATCCATCATCATCCATCATCCATCATCCATCATCCATCATCCATCATCCATCATCCATCAATCTCTCTCTCTCAATCTCAATCTCTCTCTCTCAATTACCACTCTCTTATTCCCGCACTCGTTCTCGTCCAATTCGCTCGTCTCGACTTTGCCGCCCGGGTAGGCGCTGTGGTGGTTCGCCGTCTTCAGCTGCTCCAACAGCAAGCCACATCCCCGCTAGTGCAGATCTCGCCTTTCCCACAACCCGATTTCAGTCTCTCTCTCTCTCTCTCTCTCTCTCTGCCTTCTTCTCTCCCCCAACCCAACTCCAACTCCAAACTCCAACTCAACTGCTATCCGATATCCCCCTCCAGCATCGCCCTATCCACCGTTTTTCACGCGTCAAATCCCCATCCCTCTGCCGTTTTGTCTTTGTTGGCCCTGCCGTCGCCCTTTTCGCGATGGCTTCGACGCGTCAACCGCCGCCTTTGCGCATCTACCAGGACTCCGGCCCTCTTCCCCATCCCCATCCCCATCCCCATCCCCATCCCCATCCCCATCCTCAGCCTCATCATCCCCATCAACATCCCCATCAACATCCTCATCCCATTACTACCCCGTCCATGACTCAGCCTCCCAACACTCAATCTGCATCTTCGAATCTTCCTCATCAACCGAACCGCCTGCAGCCCTCTCCCATGCCGCTACAGCCCATGAGAAACGCATCCATTAACAAGAATCTTGCTCTTACTCCCACTACGAATGGCCAATCCAACGTCTCCCCCGTGAAACCCCAACGGCGTCCCAGCATGTCTGCTCCGGGCGCCAACCACCACCACCACCACCACCATCGCGACAAACTGAGCTTTGTTCCGATTTCTGCACCTCATCCTGTCGCTTTCACTACAGATTCGCCAACTAAGCATTCCCGGGCCAACGGTTCGACTTATTCCCAGAGCGCTCCTCCCCCAATTGCCCAGCATGCTCTCTTTACCACTTTTTCCAGCATTCCAACAACGGACCACTCCCATGGATCCAGGGCGCATTCCATCAGCGCACAGCACGAAAAGAAATTATCCAACACCCCGGCTTTCCACCAACGTCCATCTGCCTATGCAGGTCCCACCCCAGCTAAACGAACGTTAATGGAACCCGCACCGCTGTCGAAAGACCGCCCGTCAAAGAAACCCAAGCGCGAAGAACTATCATTCGTTCAATTACCTGATCCCAGGGACATGCCTCGAATCGAGGATGATGGCGCAAAGCCTCCTTATAGCTATGCCATCCTTATCGGAATGGCTATTCTTCGCGCCCCAAATCGGCGTCTGACTCTTGCCCAGATCTACAAGTGGATCTCAGATACTTTTGCCTTCTACCGTGCTGGCGACTCGGGCTGGCAGAACAGCATTCGTCATAATCTGAGCTTGAACAAGGCCTTCATCAAACAGGAACGCCCAAAGGATGACCCTGGGAAAGGAAATTATTGGGCTATTGAGCCTGGCATGGAAGCCCAATTTTTAAGGGATAAGCCCGCGCGCCGAAACCTGGTCGCGGCGCTTTCTCAGCCCACCCCACGCCCAGAGCCGCGCATTGAATTGCAACCTCGCCTCTATCCTACGCCCATTGCTGCTAACCGCGCAACTACTACCACTACAGCCACTCCTGATGCTATCAATATCACCGCTGCTAATACTACTAATACTACTACTACTACTACTACCACCACCACCACTACCAACAACTCTACCAACACTTCGGCTCCTGCCTCCAACCATTCTGCAACCGCAACTATCACTAATTCATCTTACATGCTACCTCCCACCGGTCAACCATCCAACAGGGCTGTTAATATAGACCTGTCTTCCGATGCGACTTTACCTGCCTCTGACCCTGCGCTCCAGGAGGACAGTGGGGATGAAGTTGAACGCCTTGCCATGCACCATTCAACCCGATTACCACTCTCTTCCCCTCCACCAATCCATTCTTCCCCTCCCATCGCGCCTTCTGTCTTTCATCGTCAGGCAACCCCTCCAACTCCATCCCGTCCACTGACAGGTTCGGCTGCTATTCCACTTTCAAGAAAACGCAGCTCTGCCGCGATGAATGATTCTGGTTATTATTCCTCGCTCGAATCTTCTGCCATGCGACCACACAAGGCTGGCCACATCTTAACCTCAGATTTAGATATCGAACCTCCCCGTATTAAGCGAGGTCGTGCCGAGGAGGAAATTGCGCGCATCCGCAGCTCTTCGCATGACATTAGCCCGTTACGTATTGGTACATTAAAGGACACAACTCAGTTGATTGGATCTTCACCTCTCCGACATGGATATAACAACATGCTTCCTCCCCCTATTACCCCCGCGATTAAATTCAAGAAACCAACCAAACCCCCACCTTCTCTCTCTCCAAACACAAACCTACAAAACCACCGCAAGAAAATCCAACAAATGGTGAATTCTCCAATCAAGCAGTACGGCCTGACAGATGACATTCTACCCTGGAGCCCGGCCTTTAACATCCAGGATGACGCCTTCCTCTCAAATGACAATCTCAACATCCCGTTTGACATATTTGCTGAGCAGTTCCCGACCACAATTTCCACACCTTCCCATGGCTCCCCAGAAAAACGCTCAGCGAGACGTCCACGTTTTGATCGAAGCAGCAACATGCTCGCAGATATCACTGACCTCCATGGCAATAATCGACTGAATACCCCCACGCTCAAGTCATCCAAAGTGAGGGGACTAAAGTACCACGAGTCACCATCTAAGAAACCAAATACTCCCCAGTTCAACGATGTCTCCCAGGATGACCTGTTCTCATTCAACCTCTTTAGTGAGGATACGGCAGAGGTTGACGGAATCGATCTCTTGCAAGGATTTGAGAAAATCGGCCAGTCAGGCAAGGATGACTATTCTCCCAAGCAACTTCTTCAGAATCGGTCATATTTTGGATCCAGGAGCATCAATAACAATAACCCGCGATTCTAAAATAAAACACGACCGTTTCTGCGAGAAATCAACTTGTAGGATTCCGCTTTTGAAACGAAATTCTTCTCCGCGTTTGGATGGAGTATTGGAATCAATTCTCATCATCGCTTTTTTGACTGTTTCGCCCTCTTGGTTTTTTGTTATACCTCTCCATTTTGGTATTTTGCTTCCTTTTCCCACCGCTCGGTTTGGGTTCTTGGAGACAAACCGCCATAATTAAATTTTTCTACTGCATCCCTTTTTTGTTTTTTTGTTTTTGTTTTTGGATTCCATGACCACATCAAATATGGTGCTTGGGTATGGCTTCCGTTATTTATCTTCTTCGACAGCTACGGCTACAGTTTCTCATGAGTTTGTTTCTGGGCGGTCTCTTAGTTTCTTCCTGCAAGCGTGTTTGTTTCGTGTTATCTGCATCGTCCCTTGGCATTTTTTCATTTTTTTTCCCCAATTCGTACGGTTTACCTTTTTGCGGCTCTTATTTTTTTTTTCCCCGCCATTCTTCTCTGCTCTAATGTCTGTGCATATCCATTTCAGGCGGGTGTTCATGTTTAATCTTTTATGTGGCTAATCTCTCTTCTTTTTTTTCCCTGATAATATCTTTTACTGCTCTTGGTGTTTTGAGTGTTTATTTTAACTCTCTGTGTTTCTGGGTTTTCCCTTCCTACCCTGTCGTTTTATCTGTTTTCTTTTTCTTCTCATTCGTTCGTCTTTTTGCTGGTCAGGTACAGCCGGTTTCGCGAAGGGAGAGGATAACAGGAACGGGAACTGGAAAGGGATAGATAGGGTAAGGAAGGCACCCAAAAAAAATGGATGGGAACGAGGCGTGCGTGGGGTTTTACTTTCTATTTTTTTGTTGTGTTTTATTATGGGACGGTGACGACAACACGACGCTCATGATACTATGATATGTATGTTTTTTTGTCTTTTTTTTTTTTTTTGTTTTTAATTAATGTATGTATGCATGTGCACAACGGGCTTATGGGATTATGACTGATGGGCTTGCGAGGGCTTTTTTTGTTTTGTCTTTTTTTTCATTTTCAGTTTATACACTTGCATACAACAGGACGCTTTAAGCAGTTTTATGAACTTTGCTTCTTTTCTTGCTTTCAATTTTTCCTCCGTTTTTTATTTACTTTTTCCTCGGTAGAGGTGGATGGATGGATGTTAGATACAGTGGTTAGATCGTATCATACTTATTACATATCTTATAGTTATTCTAAATTCTTTCATTTATGTTAGTTACTTCACGGTGTTTCTGCTCTCGTTTTTGATTATGTATTATTCGTGGGTATAATATAGTATGATCTCTTCATACATAACCTTTCACATCGACATTTCACATCGACATGGTCATATCTATCCTAAGCTGAGTGCGGACGGAGTATGTAGCTCCTTAAACGTCTGACAACACACACACACACAAACACACACACATACACACGCCCATATATAACGTATCCAACCTACAGATCTCCACGAGTTACCGACGCGATAACTAGGACCAGCTTCTTCGTAGAAGGAGAGATAGTACCTAAGAGAAAAGAGAAAACGTGTCAAAAGAAGCAGGACCCATAAGGAAATAAAATGGCCAAAGAAACGTGGACAAAAAATACCCAGATCATGGACAATGAAAAATGAAAAATGAAATTCAAAATAAACAAAAACAAAACCACTCTCCTCAAACGCCCCTGCCCGCCCGTATCGACGCCGCCTTGCTTGCTTGTCTTCCCTTTCCCTCTCCGTCTCCCTCCCCTGGCGCTGGACGGGGGGAGGGGAAGGGTTTTATTCAACCAACACGATTCGTAGTTCATCCCGAGCTTGGGTTTTGGATTTTGTACGACCGCCCTCTGCATGCTCGTTGGTAATTGTTCCCCCACTCTCTTTAAAGAAAGAAAAAAAACTCATCCCGGGCGTCCTCACAAGCGGCGCTCCGCCATCCCATCCCCTATCCTATCCCTATCCCAAAATAAATAAAAAATTACCCTCATGAGACGTGTCCCCATGTCCGTTCTAAAAACAAAATCCTCTCCCCTAATGTTGCCTAGCGATATACCCAAGGAAAATGAAAACAGGGGAACAAAAAGAGCCAACAACCAGGCTTTCGGCATCGCATGTGGCATTCCGCGAGGTTGGGATGCTTAAGATTGTTTCCCACTTCTGTATAATCCCCGTAGCAATACCTTTCATCATAGGTAGACTGGTTCATTTCCGTAGCAACCCCACGTCGAACGGGAGGAGGGAAAAAATCGAGGGGCCGGATCCGACGGCTGGGGAAGAGACACACTACCCGCTTCACATAGGGGGCTAGCTAGGTTTAGGAGACGAGGGGGTGGGGGCGGGACGGTCGGAAACGCAACTAACTACAAGTGATCTAACAGCGGCCCCATGCATGTATATATATGTATACCGGATTGCTCGCGTATCCGTTAAAGGAAGAAGAACACCCAAAGAGCCCAAAACTCCGCATTACACATTATGCCCACCCCATTCCCCGCTACCCTAATCGCTACTGCTGCAACCGCGACAACCACAGCTGACGCACTGGATGCTCTGGTCTTCTTTGAGCTGGGCTTTCGGCACGCGGCAGATGCACGTGGCGTTGAAATTTGTTTCTTTGGTCTGGATGCAGCGGAGGCAGCAGAGCTATATGGATTGAATGAAATATCACCGTCAGTTTAGGCGCGATGGGAGAAGGAAGAAGAAAGAGAGAGGAAGGGGTTTGAGTATGTTGTGTGTGTGTGTGTGTGTGTGTATGGAGACGTTGTGGACGCACCTTTTCATAACCCTGCTTCTTCCATTTTGCAATAAGCAAGGCGTCCGCGTAGTTATTTTTCAGCAGCCAGTCATACAGCTGTTTGGAGATGGCTTCTTTTTCGTAGTAGAGGTCGTAGATGTAGCGGGATCCTGTGGAGAAATCACTATTCAGTTTTATATCATATAGTTAATCTTATATTGTATATACATACGTGCATGGCTAATCTGAAATATCGGCCAGAGGACTTCATGTCTCTTCTTACCCTCATGCGAGGCATTTTCTGCATCCTTCATCTTATTGCTGAACTCGAGCAGCGTGTCCTCGATATCGTCAAAGCCATCTGGAGGGGGCTTGCGGGTCCTAGAGCTGCGGATGGGAGGCATTGTGACAGGTGTTTTATGTGTTGTGTGAGAGAGAGAAGTTAGTCGAGGTGGCTGTCTGTTCCCTTTATGAAGAGAGAGGAGAGTTTGGTAGTGGAACGAGGGGATGTGGCGAGTGTAATCCTCGTATGGTTTGTTCTCTTGTTTTTGATATGGATGTTGGAAGGCTGAAGGCAGCGATGAGGTAAATCGGCCTTTCTGCCGCCTGTCACCGCCTCCAGATCTTTTCCGCAACGTCCGTCAAAGGAATCGAAGCCAGGTTCAAAAAAGGCATAAATTAACTACTTATCTATAAGTACGTCTCTCCCCGCAAAGCCTTTCCCGGACATTAATACCGCTTTCTACATCCAATTCCTTGGAACAAGTATACACTTTTTGCGAAACCGGAATAGAAAGGCATATCATCCACCCATCCGCACACATACAAAATGGACGGCCAAATCGATGTCGGCAAGCTCAACGAGGCGGATAAAAGAGAAGTTCAACAATTCGTCACACTCGAGGCGCAGAAGGCAAATTTCCAGTCAAGTAAATATATGATATCCCGTTACCTTTCTTTTCAATCCCACCACTCTCTTTCCCCAGCTTTTTAAGGACCCATGCATTGTCTGAAAAAAGTAATGCGGAGGAACCGGGTTTCACGCCTTCATCCTTCCTCCCTGAACGCGTCTTTCAAAATAATATACGTATACGTGTACTAACAATGCTTCCCATCGTTTTAAATTAAACCAGGCGTACACCAACTCACCGACATGTGCTGGAAGAAATGTGTCACGGGCAAAATCTCCTCGGGAAATCTGGACCGCAGCGAGGAATCCTGCGCGCAGAACTGCGTTGACCGATGGATTGACGCCAGCACTGCAGTTTTCAAGCATCTGGACAAGTTGAGAGGGCACTAGATGAATGTGTTCATTGTTGCTGGCGCTGTCGTTGCTGTTTATCGGTGGGAGTTTATACCAGTTGAGCTGGGCTACGGAATTAATCGACTACAATACCCCAGGCTGAAAAAAGACGGCGGCTCCGTCGTCTCTGGGGGGATTCTTATATGAATGGGATTTTTATATTGGAATGGGATTTTTATATTGGAATGTGATCGCGCAGGGGATGCCGGCATGGAGGGCCGCTGTTGGAGGTCGATATGAGTTTTCTTCCATTTTTGTATTGTACGATAAATAGGCATGGATGGGCATCAATTGGTTTATGATAAATTATATTTAGTCCTGGTGTCGACACATGTATTAAATAATTGTCGAAATGTCAATGTCAATGCGTTTCTGGCACAATCGGTTTACACAGGCGAAAAAAACCACCGGCACTACGTAGCAAGCAGCGACAGGGTATTTACCCCGATCTGACCTAGCATGAACTTCTCACTGATAGTTTTGAATGCAAAAGGCGAATAACAGAAAAAAGACATGGGTTTCATTCACATCTCAATGACTGGAGAATTTCAGAAGCCACTGAGTAATATTTTATTATAAAAAAAAGGAAATTTCACCTGCAACATTCCGTAAACTGAAACAGAAGAGAGAAACAAAGAAGACCCCGCTTTAAACAATCGCCAACTTCGTCGCCGCAATGTCAAGGGCGTCGACATCAGCGGTTAATCTCGCAAACGCCTTTTTCGAGCCATCGGGTCTGTACACACAAAATGACACTCATTAGCCAACGGCCTACCGCCCTACCAAACACGCCTGGGAAATGTCTTCAAACTTTAGCCATCCACATACCTGATGAGGGTGTTGATCTTAACAGTGTCGACATCATAAAGCGTCTTGAGCGCCTGCTTGATCTGTCTCTTGTTGGCCTTGATATCAACAATGAAGACAAGGGTGTTGTTCTCCTCGATTTTCTTCATGGCGCTCTCGGTGTTTAGGGGGTGGATGATGATTCTGTGGTGGTCGAGGCGGGTTTCATGAGGAATGGACTTGCGCGGGTACTTGGGCGACCGCGAAAGCTGGAGGGTCTTTGGTCGGTGGAAGGTGGTCGATGTCCGGGCCTTGCGGACTTTGTGCGAATGAACCTGTTGCAACGGGAAGTCTCAGTACAGTGCTCCAATGCTCTATATTCTATTTTCTTTTTCTGTCAATCCTTCGTTTACGGTAGAGTCGGCTCGGATCGCGCATCTGTATCATGGGGGGAAAAAGGAATGGATATGTTTTCTCAAACGTACACCTTTAAGCACCGCCTTCGCAGCGGCACCAGCTTTGGCGCTGGGCTTTGCGGCTATATTGTTCGAACAAAAAAACGTCAGCATATCTCGTTTCTCAGAAATAACAATGATCCCAACGAATTTCCATGTTTCTCTCCCCTCGCGCCCTGGTCATCAATCGCTTTTCATCCATCGATCAAGGTAGACATCCAATTGTTCCTCCCCATCACCCAAAATCCCAAAACCAAAACCCCACACAGAATAGAAGCAGCGCAGATGAAGGCGAATCTCACCTTTCTTGTTATCGGACTTGGGTGCCATGGCTGTCGATTGGCGGCGTTAGTTGGTTATTGTCGTCGTCGTCGCTGTCAGTTCCGTCAAGGGAATCTTTCGTCTGTTGTTTGGACTCTCGCTTAGTTTGAAAACCCTACGAATCTGTGCGTCACGTGGCTATGATCCGCGCTTAGCCCAAAGCGGGCATCGACAACCTCAAAATATTTGAACCAACAACTCCACAGTATTTCTATCATTCGCAACAAGCATCAAACGCTCGCTTTGCTGCTTGCGCAGCCTTCTCTACCACTTCCACTCTCTACCCCTACCCCCCTCCTTCCACTCCTTCCACCCCTTCCACCCCTTCCACTCCTTCCACCCCTTCCACTCCTTCCACCCCTTCCACTCCTTCCACCCCCTCTACCACCACCACCACCACCTCTACTGCCCCTACCACCCTCTTCCACCCCGTATCACCCCTATCACCCCTATCACCATTATCAGATTAATCAGAGCCGTACAGACCGCAGAGCCGGCTGCGCAATCCCATTAAAGGGGTGCACATGACATCACATAAGGTCATGTTACATACAGGGCATTTTGCATGGAAAAGTTGGTTTGAAATGAACAGCACATGCCATGAACACAGAGATCAAAAATGAATGTAGAGAAGAGTATAAGGAACTTATGATAAATACTGTAGAGAACATATGAAAAGAGCAGAATGAAAAAAAGAATGAAGATTTGAAGATTGATCTGAGCTGCACAGGCCGGAGAGCGGAGCCAGGTGTTCAAACAGATAGATTTGATGAGATGCACATGATGTCATGTTACAGCATTTTTTGCATGGAAAAGTTGGTTTTTCTATAATAAAGAGAGAGATTAAGGAAATTCGAGGCGCTATTTAGCAGGAGAAGAGGGGAGAGAAGTAGTACGGCACATTACTTCCTACTTCCACAATGTCACATCCATAGCGATTTTCTTTTGCGCCACGTCTCAACCACCTACCTACAAGGACTTGATCATGTCGTCACCCTGTCACCCTTCACAAGTTCAACAATACCTCTATAGTCTGTAAGATGGGAGTGTGGCCACTCAGAGCATTCCTTTTTTTTTTTGTCGCTGTTTTAAGCTCAATTCTGTCCACATGATGTGAAACCTACATACTCAAGAGACAGTGATAGTCACAATGTCATAGCTACAAGCTATCAATGCTCAGTTTCATTATAGAATGATAATACTCTACTTCTCATAATATAGAAATTTGATATCTTTCATTTCTTTGAAGTATTTCTTTCATTCACTCTCAGTGGTACTGTCTCTACTGTTTTTATATATATTTATTGCCTTGTCTTGAAAGGGATAGAATTGTCTATAGTTGGCTAACTGACCGTTCCCACCGCTGACCGGTCAGGTCAGTGGTCAGACTGGAGTTCAGCAAATATGAAGAGCTTCCGCTCAACGCACTTTCGCGGATAAAATAGGACATAAGCGATATGCCTCAACCATGTAAACGACATCTGGGGTTGGATGGAGTTGGAAGCACGGAGGTTTATGCTGCCTTTCAAGGGCATTCTTTCAGCATCTTTAGTTTTTATAGAGCTCGACCTTGCTTGCTGGTGATATTTCCTGCCATCATTAACTTGCTGGGGACGCCGAGCCGTGCAAGAATTTGCGGAATTTTTCACCGAATAAACCAGATTCTAAAAAAAATCATGTGGTAAATTGAATTTGCGCACGGCTTCACTCATCTAACCCCTCCAATTGCACTTGTGCTCAAAGAGAGCCCGATCCAAGTGCTCACTGATGTGCTGTGCTGCATGATTCAATGGACTGAGACAACAGTTAGCACCACTTTCCAATTTAGCGTCAGCTAGGATCTCTCAAATTGCGCTAAGGAGCATGATGATGCGATAGCTCTGATAGAAACTGAATAGTAGATGTGTTATATTGAATAATAAGTATCGCTTATATTGGCCATCTCAATGCATACTGTTATTTTACACTACTTGTTTCTTTTTCTAGCTGCCTCGGACAGCTCAAAACAAGGGATAAAAGCTGTTAGCATCCCAGCGCCATCTATATTTTGCTTCCCCCAGATAGTTTTGATTCATGATGGGCTCTAGAGTTGCACAGGCGTCTCAACGCCGTGACAAAATATTTGCTGGATAGTTCATCTCCAGTTCATGGCCGAATTTACCTCAGAAAGCGGTTGGAAACGTCTACTCACTACCCGAATTCCTTTATCCCACATGCTTGGTGTTGAAGTTACAGGAATCGGTTTACATTTTCTGCGGCAATAAGTTACCGGAAATACATATAGCCGGTGATCAAACCTAGATTGGCCATCAGAAGAAGGCGGGGCCAGTAAACATGAGTTGGCATTTGCGAGATTGAAGCAACGATTTCCCTCACCAAACATCAGCTGCCCTGCAGTAGCGAGACTTCAGTGACTGTGCTAGAACAGCACATGAATATATATATATTTATTGATAGGAATTTTCCTCACAACTCTTCATACCAACTGTGACTCACTAGAGATAGCTTTCAAAGCAAATTCACTCTGCTGGACTTCCAAGTCTTTGCAACAATGACTGATAAAACATCTATCTTTGATCACTTGGGTGACAGGTGGAGGCAGCCCTTGACCAAGGATGTGCGACCAATTTCAAGTGTCATCCTAGATTTGCAGATGATAGAATATTTATTATAGAATGTCCGCGACTTCCTCAACCTGAATGCTTGAGAGTGGTATCATGACATTCCATACTGACAAAGCTATCTGTTCCATGGGGCTCCAGGAACAGGAAAGACAAGCTTGACCTTATTCATCACAGAGTGTTTTGGTTTGGATATCTATGCAATCAATCTTTCCAGTATTGACAATAATGGCCTGAGGAACTTGTTCATCAACCTTTCTAATCACTGTGTTATTCTTTTGGAAGATGTGGAGATTGTCAATTCAAGCTTGCCTGAGGGAATGGCTTCTCTGACCACACTACTTGATGTTGTCAATGGTGTAGGAGATGGCCAAGTGTTAATCATGACAACCTGTCATATTGAAGTAGTTGACAGCGCACTTTTGCAAGCTGGTTGTGTGGATGTGAAAAATCAGTTCCACCTCACAGATAAAGAAACAATAGCTCGGCTCTTCTGGCTTGCCTTTGGACAGGAAGCAGTTGACCCACTAGCACATGAGTTTGCTGGCAAGGTACCGGAGCTGGAATTCAGCCTGGCTGAAATTCTGTCATTCCTGATAGAGAACAGGCGATCTCCTAAACAGGCTGTTGATAATGTAGCGGCATGGATGGCGGATATGAGAAGCGAAAGGAAGAAGGGTGGAGTTTAAAAATGCTGGCTGGTCCTCCTGCCACACACTTTGACCAACTGGAGAAGTTTTTCCTTCAATGAGACAGTAACTTCCAATGCTAGTCTCCTTGAATTTATGGCATCGGGGGGTTCAATGGGATGGGGTCCCCAAAAACTAGCGAGCGGTATTTACATTTTACATGGTAGGATGACGCGAATCTCGAATATGTATCAACCACCGAATAGTCAATCTTTTAGCTGCATCTTCCAGGATCTATATGAACTGCCAGAGTGTATGAGATGCTGCGTGGACAGTCCGTTGACGCACAATTTTAAAATCGATGCAGAACGATTACGTAAATCCATCCCACCTCTGACCAACAGCAGAGCAAGCCCGGGAGGGAGAAGCGTGGGTAGTCATCCAGTGGTTGAAAGCAAGGAGCCAAGCGCCTGACAGGTGAACGAAACACTGCCCCAATATGCTAATCATGGTCCAGATTAAATGCCGAAGTGTGAAGGGTGAGGACAAGTTAACGGAGACAACCTAGCGCTTTGCGTGCTTAAAAAAGTAGGTTATATCACGTGATTGTCGTAGTAGCACCTATTATTCAGGACTTGTCTCGCTGCTTGGCTTCCAGCGACCAAGGATTGGCCATCAGCAGCAATAATCTCCGGATAAGCACCTGGGATCCTGTGCAAAAGTTAATTATAAGAACCTCTGCCCCCTTCTGACCTCGATGCATACTCGCATGATAAATGAGCCAAAAAATTATGATTATGACCATATGCCTAGTTCAGTGACCTCCAACCCGCCTCACAAGCATAAGCCCCATCCATCCAACAGGTCACGATTTCGGAAAAGGCAGAAGCTTGATACATCAGCATCAGCATATTGGGATAACCTGTCAAAGATTTGGTTAACCAAAGATGCATTAGAGGAGTTGGATCGAAGAAACAGCCACCTGAAACCACCCCAGAACCTTCATCGACCTATCACTCAATGTTTTCACACTGAGCTGAAGAAGAAGCACTGTAATCCTTTTCAGTTTGCTCCAACCTTTCTCCATGATTGTGCACCCACTTGTTCAAAGCAGATAAAGAGGGTTTCCAGATCGGGAGGACCTGATCTAACTGACCTTAGAAATGTATGTAACTACAAGTCCGTATAAATACATCATTGCTGATAATATTGCACAGTATCCAAAACCTGAAAGCTTCCTTGAAAAAGCAATGAGCTCAAGGTCCCGGAGTAGAAAGCGACGCGCAGGTTCTCCTCCATCAGCAAGCACAGATACAAGGGGTACCACCAAGTCCACAAGCACCACACCCTATAATCGTAACTTCCAGCAGAATCTAATTGATCATGGTGTTTACCCTGATGGATATGAATATCCAGATGGTCGAATACCAGTAATGCCAAATAACTGGGAGGAGATCAATGAAACACTAGCTCGACCCCGATCCTCCCTTTCCCCATCAAAGTTCTCTGATGAGCATTTCCGGAAATTCAAACGAGCAGATACCCACGCATCTAAAGAGCAACCAGTCACAACATCAGTGATTCCTATCATTGAAGGTGATGTTGATGATCCCAAATGCACCGGAGGGGGATACCTGCTTGGAAATCTTGCCCCCTTAACTGATGGCACTCTGGCTCAGGCCAAGCCAGATCACTTCTATGGTGCGCGTCCTGAACAGCTCAATCACCGAATCCGCAATGAACTCTGCAATTATATCATCCCATCAACACAGGATGATCTTCCGATGGTACCAAATTTCTTTTTGGAAGCAAAAGGGCCCGATGGATCCTTGGCTGTAGATACACGGCAAGCCTGTTATGATGGTGCTCTAGGAGCTCGAGGCATGCACACTCTCCAGTCATACCAACAAGACAGATCAACTTACGACAACAGTGCTTACACTCTTACATCAACTTATCATGGCGGTCAACTCAAGCTATACACAACTCATCTCACTGAGCCTGAAGGCCCAGGCCATCGCCCTGAATATATTATGACCCAACTCAATACTTGGGGCATGACTGGGAACTTGGAAACGTTTCGGCAAGGAGCATGTGCATATCGAAATGCTCGGGATTGGGCAAAGGAAAAGAGGGATGGATTTATCAGGTTGGCAAATGAGAGATGTCCGGATGCCAAGTCCCAACAACATTGTGCGTCTCAGCGAGAGACGGCTACGGATGAAGCTGTCACCTTAGACGATTCTGATGTATCAACGGTGTTTGATGAAGGTGCCCATCAGGATGTGCAATGGAGCTTTACGACTCCAGTTGAAGATGCGGATGAAGAGTCTTCGATTCTGAGCAGAATGCCCAAAAAGCCCAGACTCAATGCTAGTGTTTCTTTTGGTGGTACGGTGGATAGGATTACAAGTCATCCAAACTGAGAATGATGTACGCTCCACACCTCGTCAGCGGTGGCAGGCATGACATCCCCAGCCCTAAACTCCCAACCAACGCGATTCCCCCCCGTTTGATATTATTAATTGATTGGCAAAATGAGCAAGCATCATCGTCGTCATTGCTGTTGCCTTCGCGATCGTACATACAAGTCCGCCATGACCTATTACCAGCGTTTCTCTATTTACTTCGTTCGTCGAAAGCACAAAGAAGCTCGCCAAACTACTCTTCAATGCGGACTATCAGCTCAATGAAACTGATGATGACACAGCTCATTTTGTTCCAAATTGTTGTAGTAGCCTCAGTCTGCTCAGAGGATGTTGTACAGTTTGGTTGTAACAGTCCTATAAATCTCACTAGCTTAAACTTCCTGAGCCCTTAATATATCTACAAGATGACAATTCACTTTTTGCATTGTAAGAAGATACCTTAAAACAGCCTAATGACAAAGCTTTGACACATTTTTCAAGTTCATAGAGGATCATACAAATTACTCAACTTGAATCTCTTCCTGCTTCGGCACCTGCCCATAGGCCACTTCAACTTACACATTTTAAACCGCCAGGCCAAACATCAACCCTGTTCTTTTTCTTAGTTCCATCCTGTTTTTCGGGCGTGTGTGTTGCTTCGTGAATAAAGTTTTTTAATCTGTCTGTGACATATCCATGACTAGTGATATGCGTCGAGTTGCTCAGCATCTTTGAAGCAGATGGTAAGATGGAGACCCTTTGAATCTTTCTGGTATGTGGCAAGTATAGAGGTTGTATTGTGAATATCCGACCTAGTACCTATTAGTATATTCCCGTGGGCAAAGGTTTAGATGAGCCATACCGGATGAGAACAGCTTTTGGGTGAAGATGAAGATCATTTGCAGTCTAATATGCCAAAGCCATCAATTGAGGGAGCCGTGGAGTAGGGATGGTGCCCACGATGTAGAACTTGACTAGGTTGGCCATTCTCTCTTGGGGCGTAGAGTATAAAATTTCCAGAAGACGCTTCTTCTATTCACATTCATAGGAGAGACGTCTATTGGAGGTGAAATATTCTTGAAACAGATCTATGAAGAAGTAAAAGGAGGGGTAACATGGACATGCTCAATCCGGGTCGGCGCTAGAACATTGTTAGGGGTAAGGCTGAGCCAAGCAATGTTAGAGGCATCCTCCTCCCCTATATTGCAAGTAAAATTCCATTTGAAAAAATTCTGTTTCACAGTCATTGATAGGAGCGAGATTTTGAACTATTGTGAAAGACTTGATGTTTGTCTCCAGACACACTAGCAAGCACACCAAGAGGAAAATGATAAAATGAGTTGTTAGCTGAGGGAATTCGCAAGGCAGCCCACGTAATTCTTTTCTCAATCACAATTTTTTTAATCCACAAGGCGAACCGATTATGGAACAAGGGAAGCCTCGAATAGTGGTAGATTGAAGAATGGTCAACTTCCGCCTCCTTCTCACAATGCAAGTTTTGAAATAAAAGATGAATAAACATAGAGATAAAATAATAAACACAGAATAAATAGTCATCACCTAAGCTACTTGACACGTAATGGGTTATATTGAAGAGACGAAGGACGTACTTTGCCCTATGCTATGATTGCTGTTATCACTAATCCATTCTGGGTTAGTGTGCTTATTGACGGTCGAGGAGTCGATAAACGCGAAGATCAATTTGTCTGTTGGATCACGCCAGCTGTTGGCTTCTCTCCGACAATGTCACCCACTCCCACTCTATGGCCGACCATTACGAAATGATCCCCTTCAATTCGTGTCTTTTACACTTTACATGGAGATGTCACTTCCCATTGTTAGGAAGATTAGTAACATTGGTACCCTCAAAGCATCTCTCACAAGAGAAATGCGCACCCACTATTCTAAAAACATTTCACACCTCACGCCCTCGACGCAAGATGGACAAAAGCCCTGCAGCTTCTGAGACTGCCCCTGAGTACAAATACATTGAGGATTGTGAACGGTTAGAGAGGTACTGTCCAGGCAGCTTTTACCTGTTAAAGCTTGGTGATTGACTCTGTGATGGATGTTACTCTATTGTTCAGAACCTCGGATTTGGCAGCAGCTCTACAGTATGGCTGGCTTCTGACCAGAAGCAACAGGAGTTAGTTGCTATCAAAATAAAATCCGCTGATTCTGCCTCAAAGTCTCAGAAAGTAGATATTCTAAAACATCTTCATCTGCACCCATTGATCAGACAGCTGCTGGACAATTTCATTGAAATTAGTCCCAATGGAGCTCACAATTGCCTGGTCATGGAAATGACTAGTTGTAGCTTGATGCAATCAAAGTCCTTGGCCTTTCACAGACTACTGAATCTTCGTATCACGCGAGCTATTGCTGCAGACCTGGTGTTAGCCATCCAGTTTTTACACAGACAAAACATTATCCACGGTGGTGAGTAGATAATCATTCCAGATATACACAGTGTCTAATCAATCCTACAGATATACATTGCGGTAATATCTTTCTTCAACTTCCCACTGATGTTCGCCGAATGATAGACCCTTCGCAACTGTATCAGAAATTTGGCAATCCAATTCTTGAGCCTATTGTCCGAGTTGATGGCAACCCTCTCCCAGCAGGAGTTCCTACTCACATCATTGAGCCTGCAAGAGTTGGAATTCAGTCTGATCAAATCACCCCTACCTATTTGCCCATCATGCTCTCCGATTTTGGTTCGAGTTACTATCCTAGTAAAACAAGACGGACTAACGCATATACACTCCCCCATCTTGTTCCACCCGAAGTCTTCTTTCTTGACAAACAAAATAACAAATATAACCTTTCATTCCCCAGTGAAATTTGGACCCTTGGATGTACCATATTTGAAATCATTGGTAGTGGGGGCCCCTTTAGTACCTTAGATGATGGCATACTCCAGGACCAAGTCAGTGTTCTGGGAAAGCTCCCTGATCCATGGTGGTCACAATGGGAGTCCAGAGCCGATTTTTTTAATGAGGATGCAACTATTGATATCACAACTGATGCTCCTTTCCAAGATAGCCTGAAAGAACAGTATGATTGGTTTGTTAATGCAGCTCAGCAGTGATCAGACATGGAAGAGCAGAGAGAGGATGAGAAGAAGGCTTTCCTGCATATGATTTGGATGATGCTTCAATATTTACCAAGTGACAGGGCTACCATTCAGGATGTTGTTGAGTCTGAGTGGATGCAAAAATGGGCATTTCCTGCAAAGCAGGAAATTAAGTAAAAAGTCAGAAATAACAATGTTCAAATCACTACCAAATTGTGGGTAGATCTAGTGAGGGCAAAGATGATGAGAGTCACTCAAAAGATATGTTCTGATGCTACATTATGTTTACAATGCTGTTCATTGAGTTGCATTAAATTAATATGTTACAGCATTACTGTTAACCAATAACTACATATTCTCAATTCACTCAAGATTAAGCAAATTCCTGATCTTTGTTGCTCTCCTTCAGAATTCAGCAGGCCCCTTTGGCATTGCCTCCCATGTCCTGAAGAATGACCTAGGAAGATTCTCTTAGATCTACCACTGTCTCATGGAAATTGTCTCAAGACAATACAGGTCACAAGATTCGCGACCTGTCTCAATGGGCAATTTATGCTATCAACTGTCTTAGAAGCGTCCTTCTAGGTCGCAAGTAGGCCTGAGACTATCTGCCTGTGCTATACGGCCAGGTACTTCTGTTAGTTATCAATGGGGCTTTGGAGGCTACCAACTTGGTTTCATATGTTCATTTACTCATTCAAATTGAGCTCCTGCATTTACAGTTAAGTGTTTTATGTTCCTGCTTGCAGCAGAAAAGAGTCTGACAATGGAGACTTCATTGTAATTTACAACAAACTAAAAAATGCTCTGTATAACTATAAATTGAATCTGAGCGGCGCAATTCTTTTGGTAGCGCCCTCCGTATCCATATGGATAAGTTGCGCGGCACGTGATTAGGGTAACTTAGGTGGGTGTAGTAATCACCAACAAATGGGCTTAAAACAGCGTCGAAAAATGGGATGCTCTGAGTGGCTTGCACCCCCATCTTACAGACTATACTAATAAGATGACAATAACCAGCGTCCGCCGCAGGCCCAAGCCCAAGACCAAAGGAAAAACCCCCGGCTCCCTCTCTCATGGCCGCCCACCGACCGCCACCAGCAAACCCGCTGCGTCCCTCTCCGCCAAAGCAACACGCACCCTCATCCGCGCCCACCACCAGCTCCACAAAGCCCGTGCCCGCGCCCTCGCTGAGAACAACGAAGCGCTCGTGCACGACCTGGACAGGCAGATCGCGGCACATGGCGGGCTCGAGGGCTACCAGCTAGCCAGCAAGAAGGGCCAGTCGAAGGAGCGGGGCGGTGATTCCAGCAAAGTGCTTGTGGACTGGTTGGCGCCTGTGTTTGAGAAGCTGCACCTGCAGCGGCGGAAACTGCAGAAGGAACAGGGCGGCGGTGATAAAGAAGAGGGTTATGATGGAAACGGTGACGCAAAAGTCGAAAGGCGAGAGGAGAAACCACAACCAAAACCAAAACCACGACCACGACCGTGCGCGCAAATACGGTTACTCGAAGTCGGCGCGCTGAGTACCTCCAACGCCTGCTCGCGCGTCGGCTTGCTGGATGTCACGCGGATTGACCTGCATTCACAGGAGAAGGGCATCCTGCAGCAGGATTTCATGGAGCGCCCATTGCCCGCATGCGAGGAGGAAAAGTTCCATATCATCAGCCTATCGCTGGTGTTGAACTATGTCTCGGATCCGGCGGGGAGGGGGGAGATGCTACGGCGGACAACGGCGTTTTTGACGCCGCCGCCGCCGCTACTGCAGCCGTTTACCGGGACGGTAGGGGATGCGGCATCAGGAGACGTTTCGGATACACAGCCTAGTAGCAGCACATATTTACCGTGTTTATTTCTCGTCCTGCCCGCGGCGTGCGTGCTGAATTCCCGGTATTTTACCGAGGGACGGCTGCGGACTATCATGGCGAGCTTGGGGTATAAGATGGTGCAGAGGAAGGTGACGTCGAAGCTTATATATTACCTTTGGGAATATAACGTTGCTAATGCAACTACTACTGCTGCCGCTGCTGTTTTTAAGAAGGAGATGCTGAACCCCGGTGGGAATAGGAATAATTTTACTGTTACTCTAGGTTAGGTTCTTTAAGATATGGAAAGGGCACATCGCCTCACAGCTAGCCACAAGCTTTCAATTATAGACGCTTGTGTATACAATCAATAGTTTGCACATAGACAATTGACAGGAAGTTTGTTCCATCTTGATTGCTCATATGCCATTCATAACTCGTATAACCTTAAGGGTTAGTCGATCATCCCAATCAGGAAGACCGCCATCAGATATTCCCCTATATCTCTCCACAAAAAAAAAAAAAAAAAAGAAAAAAAAGAAAAAGAAAAAAAAAACGAACTCAACTCAACCCAATCCTCTCCCTCGGAATGAACGCCCACACCGTCCCTACAACCGCCATAACCGAACAAACGCCCAACAACACCCAATCCACCACCCTCTCCCAAAACGGAATACTGCTCCCGAATATCCTGAGATAAAACGCCACCGGCAGGATGATGCAGATGGTGATGCACAGACTCGCGCCGATGAATGCCATGATGCGGTCGAAGTAGGGGAAGACGATGGCGGTGAAGGTTATTATGCAGATTGTTAGGATGCGGGCGATGGATTGGACGGCTGTGCGGAGGAAGGGGCTAGGTGAGTGGGTGTGGGTGTGGGTGTGGGTGTGGGTGTGGGTGTGGGATTTGGGATTTGGGATTTTGCTTGTTTTTGTGGTGGCGGTGGGATGGCGGGGGTGGGTGGAGGCCGCAGAGGGATTCAGCGGTGCTTACTAGGGGGCGGCAGCTGGGGGTTTGGGAATTCTCGTGGTTAACTTGTTTGTTGTCCCGGTAAGATGGATAGGGGGAAGTAAGTACTTACCTAAGAGGTACTTTGGTCAATGGGATGATTGCGATGAAAGCCACGATACAGACTGATAGCCAGTTGGGGTATCCGGCTGTTCGGAGAATGTTGGATGTGATTTCGTCTCTGACATTAGGGCCAAACATGAGCCAGCCAGCAACGGCCATGGCTAGGTCTAACAGAAACTATACAAAGGCAGATAGATTTAGCCTAATGTTGCAAGTAGTGCAGGCGGTGGATAGGTAGAGGACTAACCGTGAAGATATAGGTTACCCAAAGACTCACACCGTACTTATGCGGGTGTCTCATGTCTTTATAGATGTTTGGAAAGACGCTGTGGCCGCCCCAGGGAGCTGGAAGCATATGGAATGTTTAGTACACGAGGTCAAGGAATTATCCCATAGCCGGTTTCTGTATGGAGAGACTTACACATGATTAGTCCAAATGAAAGTGGAACAGCGCTCCAGTTTTCAGGAAGAAGTGATGTCCGCGCAGGATCACGAAGGGAGCCTGGTGACTCTGGTTTGATGATGCCATCAACAAAAATAATCAGAACAACTTTTTCATTGATTGATTTGTTAGCCATGCTCCAAAAATTAGAGTGTAGGAGAGTAGTTAAGGGGAGGGAGGGCTTTGCGGTGCCCCTCAATAAAACTTACTAGAAGTACAGCAAAAAATCCCCAAAATACTCGACAGGCTTAGCAGCCGCAAGGGCACAAAATTCATCGGAATTAAAATCGCACCACATATCAGTTTCCATCGGAGTGCGCCTAGGCCCGGAACCAACGCATCAATACTATCAGCAAACAACACAACCAAAGCAACACATGCGCCCATTAGTTCCAAGCAGAAGAGTAAGCTGGTGACGATACGGGCCTGGGGACCAAAGCTGATATACGCCAGGTCCGCATACGTAACGAGGGTGGGATCGTCCACGCACTTGGCAAGGATTTTGGCCGTGTATGCGGTAGCCACTGCGGAGAAGATGAGGAGCGGGATGCCGATAAGCCAGCCCGCATACATGAGGCCCAGTGGCAAGCTAAGCAGGCCGATTCCGATAAGGACGTTGACGGAGTTGAAAATTGTCTGCGGGACGGTGGATTGGCCGACGATGATGGCTTCCTTGGAGCCGTCTTCGTGCTGGATGCGCTTGACGATGAAGGGTTCGCGTTCGGAATCCGTATCCGCTGCGGCATCTGCCTCGATAAACTGGTGTTCCCTATGTAGCTGTGCTGCGTGCAGCCTGGTAGATTCGCTTATTCTAGACGTCACCGTCGTTCCATACGAGGGTTCGTAACTTCGTCCCAGTAGCGGTGTGGTGCGCGGGGATATATCGAACTCGGCATCTACAGTTCCGTAGTCGAGTAAATATTCTGCCTCACCGAAGGGGGTTTCCAACCCTCGTTCACCGGGGCCAGAACGTCGGCGCAGAAGGGCCCTGGTTTCGTCTATGGATAGCCTATGGCCATGTTCCTCGTCATCTGGCAGGGCGAGGACGAACGAGGATCTCCGGGGAGCGACTTCTGGGAAATGAGCTGCCCGCTGCCACGAACGAGCAAAATTATCGAAGCTATTAGGCGCTGCGGAAGATGTATTATGCCTTGTGGATATCTCCGACGCCCTACAGAGAGCAGTTAGCAAGTGGAGTTATATGAGAACTTGGGCAAACCGGGAGGAGATGTTTTGAAGGGGGAATTAATATGTAAACATATACCATCGTCTTCGTAGATCATTATCATCAGTTTCACGCTGTGCGATGTTCCGAGGCGTCGAAGATGAGGATGTTGATGGTTCAGGTCCTGCCATTGTAGAATATCGAATTGTGCTGGACCGCGCTGTATTGCTTGTTTACCTGTAGCTGCTCATACGACTAGATATTCGCGCAAGATACTAGAAAAATGAAATATACACGGGCTATAGTGCAATACCGAGAGAGGGGGTATCTTGCTTCAAGGACAAGAAAAAAAATAAAATAATAATAAACAAAACTTCCCTGGTACAGAGAGAAAGTAAATTTACAGGAACAGATGGATATCAAAAACCGCATAAAAGAAATTGGAGATATATAAATATATTTATCTATAAACGGGTCGGGTCGGTGGGAAGACAAATCGCGCGAACCACGGGTGGCGACAAACTGTGAAAATTTTTTATATTGAGATACGAACCACGCTTTTTTTCTTTTTATTTTTTTTATTTTTTTTCCGGGCTAGAACTGGAATGCAATATATGTAATATCTTGAATAGCAGGTTGTTTTGGTCCCTGTATCTCATAATAAGGGGGTTGAGATGATTTCATTGCGACTTGACTTTGCGATGGCTGGAATATATCATTTGCGGAGACACAGAAAAAAAGACCATGGCTGAGGTCGCAAAGTAGAGTTCAGGCAACACGCCTTAACATTTTTCGATTGATATATTGAGTGTAGATATGTATAACATGTATGGAGTGGAGGAATCACGTTTGCTGCCAAGATGCAGACAGGAGAAAATACGTCATCGTTGGTTGTTTTTATGCATTCCCAGAACGGTGAAAATCCTACGTAGTATGTACTGTACATTGTAGGAGTTATGTCTCACTCAACAGGTACTCCATTGACAAGAAGATATTGTTCAAGTTTATATGCCCAGGAACGAACAGGAAAAGGAACCCATGAAAATCAGGCAAGGAGTAAAAACCAAATGAAAAAGATATGAAAAAGATGAGGCAAAAAGAAATCCTCAAAAAGCCCCCACCCCCCCCCCCCAATCAACTTATCAACCATTACATATAAATCAAGTATATATACTACACAATGCTACAGAAATTATAGATATGTTAAAACCCCCCTACTCAATCATCTCCACAACCACCGCCGTCCCATACGCACACACCTGCGCAAACCCGCCTAGATCACTCGTATCAAACCGCAGCGCGATAATCGCATTCCCGCCCTTCTGCAAACACTCGCCCACCATGCGCGCCACAGCTTCGTTGCGCGCCCGGTACAGCATCGTCGTGAACATGCCCAGCTCGCCGCCCGCGATGGATTTGAGCACCATGCCCAGCCCCGCCGCCAAGTTGCGCGATTGCACCGTCAGCCCGTACACGGCGCCTAGCACGCGGGTTACCCGGTAGCCCGGGAGGTCGTTCATGGTGGTCGTGATCACGCCGTCTGTGTCAGTGAAGGCGCCGTGGATTTCGAGGCCCTGGATACTGTCTTGGGCGGGGATGGCGGATTTGGCTTTGGATTCTGATGCCATGGGGGGCGGTATAGAAATATATAGGTAAGTATGTAGCTGTGTAGCTCTGTGTTTGCTCTCGAATCTGATAGTGCTTTTTTTGAGGTGAGGAAGAAAGCAGGAGAGGAAAGGTTGAATTTATAGATTTTCAAGGATATTATTGTGAAGAATTCGCTTCTTATGCTTTTGGGAGGTGTATGTACATGTATATGTACTTTGAATGTGTTTGGTATATTTGTTACTTTTGAATCATCTCAACGTCCTGTGCTCCGATTTATATACCTCGAGGACCAGCAGCAAGCCTTATCCCTCGCGTTTTGCTGCTAGCTCGATGTAGGATAAACCTCGTATTCCGGCCGATTTCCACGGTTGGGTGTGGCCATTTGTTCGATGGTGATCAGCCTAACTATTTATTGTCCTCTGTACGGAGTAGATCGCCGTGTTGGAAGAGGCACACCGACATGCGTCTTGGATCGTGTCCTGTCTCTGCATATAAGTGTTTAATTAACGTATTCCATGGCAGAAACGTGAGCAAATTTGACCACTGGTAACCACCGTGTTTTTCTGCTTCTCTTCTATGCTTTGGCATGTAATCTGCAATTGGGTGTGTGAGATAGCCGTTATCATAGCGACAGTATATTTTTTGGACTGTAAAATCAGCCACACTCGGAAACGGGACGTAGAGGAAGACAAAAGAATGGATAGATTCGCCATGCCATCGAGTAAATTGCACCAAATATCTCCAGCTCATTATTATTTGTCTGCGGAGTTGTTCCGTCTTGCGGCGGTGCTTATGTCATCGCCCGCCAGCCAACCTCGTCCCCCACAATCGGCTGCAGAAATTGTTCAACCTCCGCCAACTGCAACGACAAGTCGACCGGCTGAAAGGTGAGTGCTTCTACCCGTCTAAAGTCTAAAGTCTAAACCCTCTCTCTATATCCGTCTCTCGTCTCTTCTCGGTGTATATATCGCAGAATTCGGTTGCTAACCAGCCTGTTCTTTCAAGTGTGCTCCTTATATCACTCCTACCCCCCCGGCGGTCGCACATCCAAGGTCGCCCACCATGAGCGTGGCTCAGGCGAACGACGCGGAGAAGAACATCGAGATATGGAAGGTCAAGAAGCTGATCAAACGCCTCGAGGCGGCTCGTGGAAATGGAACGTCCATGATCTCCTTGATTATCCGTGAGCCTTCACTTTTCTTGACCACCCCTCCAACCCAACCACCAGCCCCCAAGCGTTCTGACTATGTGTTTTTTGAACTTCGGACTGACTCAACATGTTTTCTGCCTGAATAGCGCCTAAGGACCAGGTCTCACGAGCAGCTAAGATGTTGGCGGAAGAGTTTGTATGTCACGCTTTCCTCCCGAGGTGGCCAGTTTCGTCTTAAATTCTTTTTTTTTTTTTTCCCTCCTATAGAGATGGAATGTAAAGAATTACGTATTAATATTCACTCCCCCCCCAGGGTACCGCTTCCAACATCAAATCTCGAGTTAACCGCCTGTCCGTCCTGTCGGCTATTACCTCCACCCAACAGCGTCTCAAGCTCTACACAAAAGTCCCTCCAAACGGACTCGTTATCTACTGTGGTGAAATTATCACCTCCGAGGGAAAGGAGCGGAAGATTAACATCGACTTTGAGCCTTTCAAGCCCATCAATACGTCCCTCTACCTTTGTGACAACAAGTTTCACACCGAAGCCCTCAGCGAACTCCTCGAGTCAGACCAGAAGTTCGGATTCATCATCATGGATGGTAACGGCGCTCTCTTCGGAACCCTAAGCGGAAACACCAGAGACGTAGTCCACAAGTTCTCCGTTGCTCTCCCCAAGAAGCACGGTCGTGGTGGTCAGTCTGCTTTGCGTTTCGCCCGTCTTCGAGAGGAAAAGCGTCACAACTATGTCCGTAAAGTTGCCGAACTGGCAGTGCAGAATTTCATCACCAATGACAAAGTTAACGTTGCCGGTATCATCCTTGCTGGATCCGCCGATTTCAAGAACGACCTCAACCAGTCCGACATGTTTGATAACCGCCTTCAATCCAAGGTTATCAAGGTCGTTGATGTTTCCTACGGTGGTGAGAACGGCTTCAACCAAGCCATTGAACTTGCCTCTGAGACTCTTGGCAACGTCAAATTCATTCAGGAGAAGAAACTTATCGGCAAATACTTCGAGGAAATCAGCCAGGATAGCGGCAGAGTCTGTTACGGTGTGGACGATACTCTTAAAGCTTTGGAACTAGGTGCTGCAGAAACGTTGATCGTTTACGAAAACTTGGATGTTACCCGCTGGGTTCTCAAGGCCAGCACCGGCGAAGAAGTTATTCTCCACACCACCAAGGCCCAGGAGGCTAACCGGGAGATGTTTATGGATAAGGAAACCGGGCAGGAAATGGAAATTGAGGACCAAAGCTCGTTCCTTGAATGGCTGGCTGAGCATTACAAAGATTTTGGAGCAACCCTGGAGTTTGTTTCCGATCGGTCCAGCGAAGGAAACCAGTTCGTCAAGGGCTTTGGTGGTATCGGAGCTATTCTCCGCTACAAAGTCAACTTTGAGCAGTTGGCTGATTACGAATCCGAGGACGAGTTCTACGACGGTATGTACATCTATATCTGCAAAACCCCCATTTTCCCCGCTCCTGTTTCAGTTCTAGGTATATTCAGATGCTAATCTTACTTGCATCCTACAGATTGACGGTTTTGCGACCTCGCGGAGAGCGAGGATGATTGCCCAGAAATCCCTTCGGAGGATGTTCTGACGGCTCGTCCCTTGAATTCAGCTAACAATGACATTCAAGGAGGTTCCCGGACAGCCGCCACACGGGCTCTATGTCCGTCTGCCCAATCCAGCACGAAGCTTCTCAGAGGTACTGCAAACTTTCTTTTTACGTCGTGCATTTTTGGAAACATCTAATTAAATTCTTGGTGTTTTATTATAGGGCCATCCAAGCTCCGTAATGTGGCTATGAGCAATTAAAGAGAAAAAGAAACACAGGCTTTCCAACTTCTTCTTATATAACAAGAGAAGTCCTCTTTTAGATACGAAAACCCTGGCTGGATTACTGAGCGACAAAAGAGGCGGCCAAATCGGAAGGAGGCGAGAGGCGTGTTCGATTTTTTTTTCCACTTTTCAGAGAGTTTGTATCTTTTTTTGTCCCAAATACAGCCGATAACATAACGTGCTCCTTTCTCCCTCTCCTGCAAGGCTCTGTAACACAGCGAGAGATCTTTTTAGAAAGGGGCAGTGACCAAGAAATATTATTTATCGGTTTTTTCCCAGACTGCGTGTTTCTCTATAATTATGATTTATTATTATCATTATCATTACGCCCTCTTTAAGGTTTTTTAGTATTTTTTATATTTTCATTTTTAAATTTCTGTTCTCGCGACTACATCTTTACGCGTTAACCTATATTTTATCTATTAGATAGACTTTATTTTATCTACTTTCGTTCTGCACAGCCGGCATCCTCATTCTCGCTTTAGAAACGCGTGCAGGCTGACTGATATGTTCTTTCTATATATAGACTTCGGGAAAGGAAGAGAAAAAGACCTCCTCTTCAACAATATAACAACGTTCCAGCTTTCGGGAGGAGGAATTTAGCGGGTTCATCTTTCATTTTCATCATTTTCATTCCTCTTTTAATGACTCCATTGTGGTGTGGGATGAGATTATCAACCTCAACCATTCACCAGCCACCACCCGCAGCAAGTTCTTACTCAGGCTCTTCTCTAAGACACATGATAAAGGAGAAGAAGCTACCCTATCTATAAACAAACACATAACAAATCGTTCACTCATTCAATGAATATCTCCCAAAAAAAAAAAAAAAAAAAAAAAAAAAAAATGAGAGAGAGAGAGAGAGAGAGAGAGAAAGAAATAAAAAGATAAGAAAGAAAAAGAAAAGTAAATAACGCAACAACCCCCCTCCCACCCCCAGCCCCTCTATACCCCAACACTTAACCCAACCGACCCCCCCAACTCCCCAAATCCCTACAACAGCTCGTCTTCCCCTCCAACTCCTCCATCGCCTTCTCCACCACATCCTCCTCATGCACGCCGCGCACGCGCTCACACTCCACGAAGAAGATATACTGCCAGGGCCTGATCTGGCCCGGGCGCGAGACGATGCTGGTGAGGTTCAGGCCGTGGCGGCGGAAGATGGTGAGGGCGTCGACGAGGGCGCCGGGGGTCTCGTGGTTGATCATGAAAGAGATGAGGGATTTTAGTTTGGTGGGTGGTGCTGCTGTTGTTGTTGTTGTATCTGTACTTGAGGTAGCAGTGGCGGTGGGATAGAAATCGCCCCCCTCTCCCTCCCCCTCCCTAGTCCTCTCGCTGTTCCGATTCCGCAAGACGAGGAAGCGCGTCGTGTTATCGGCGCGGTCTTCGATGTTTGCTGCTAGGATGGAGAGGTTGTGGTGCGTGGCGGCGAAGGAGCTGGCGATCGCGGCTGGGATGCCTTCGCTGTCGTTGCCGGTTGCGTTGTCACCACCACCGTTACCACCAGTACCAGGAGTAGGAGTAGGGATAGGGGCAGTGGTGCTACCGTATTTCGCGACGATGCTGGCCGCTCTGGAGGTTGAGGGGGTGTCTTTTCTCTCGATGCCGCGGAAGTGTTTTGAGAGGAAGACTTCGCACTGGCCCCAGGCTTGGGGGTGGGTATACAGTTTTGAGATGCGCGGGTAGATGGTTTCGGGATCTATTTTTGTGTGTATATATAAAGATTGTTAGGATGATTCTTTGCGTGGTATAAACTATATATATATATATATATGCGATATGTTCTATGTACCTGAAGCCGCATCCTCGTTACGGACAAGCAGACAGTGGTGGACGGTTAGATAGTACTCGCCGCACACGACGATGTCATGGTAACGGCCATCGCGGTCGGCCAGGAGGTCGAGCGTCTGCACGACGGAGCCATTTGTGGAGTTCTCAAAAGGGATGACGGCATAGTCTGCCTCGGTGGATTGGATGGCGGCAAAGGCGTCGGCGAAGGAGGGTTTAGGGAGCAGAGTGACGGTTCTCGTTGTAGAGGTGGTCGTAGTGGTGGATGTGGGGAAGAGGTCCAGGGCTGCCTGCTCGATGGGATTTCAATTGATTCAAATCCTCCTTAGTTATCTACTTCTCAAGGGGTGTAGAATAGAAACTTGCGAAATCGAAATGGAATTTGGGTAATGACAAAGAAAAAGCATATCAAAACGGCTGTATTTCTTGCTGACCTGATGCGAGAATGAAGCCAGCGGGCCGAGGAATGTGACCCGTAGCTCCTTGTGGGGAGACGCGGACATGGCGCAGTGTTGTAGTTTGTCCCCGTTGATAGAGTGTTGTCCGCTTAATGTGCCTTTTGAATGAAACAATACCGGTATCAATTGGAAATTGCAGAGTCTTCTTCCGTAGTTGGTGAAAATAGTTACCCCGCTACGCATATCTTGGAGCGCATGGTGGATGTGGTTATTATTTAAATATCTCAAATATTTAAACGATAGCATCGGAGAAAATCAAAACTCCTCAACAACAATAACTAGTTAATAATTAGCAACCACAACTCCGATGATTGAAAACTATAGCTAGCACCTAGTAGCCAGAGCTATCTCAAGACTGCTGGCTAGTCCAATTGTCACCAATTCCGACAAACCATGTTGGCCAGTCCGTGTAAGCGGCCATCTATCTCTGCACTGCTACCGCGCATCATACACTCCCAATCCCGCCGCACCCTCTCCTCCTCCGCCCTCCGCACACAGCTAGACCAACTACCCCAACGCCGCCTCCCGCTCTTCTACGACTATCTCACCCCACAGCAATCACATCTCCTCAATCTCTCCCTCACGGGCTTTGTCCCTACCACAGCAACCGCTAACAATGCCCAACTACCACCAACAAGCGCGACTACTACAACATCTACCCTCCCATCCTCAGCCCTGAACCCCCCGCCTATGCCTGCCGGTCACCACCTAGTCTACTTCCCACCGCAGGTCCCCACCTCCCAGCTCCTACCTGATGGCACGGATATATTACATTACCCAGGCCCGCCATTTAACCGGCGGATGTGGGCCGGGGGCTGGGTGCGGTGGCGGTCCAACAACAACAACAATAATAATATTAATAATAATAATAATAATGTTAATGATCATAATGCCGCAAAGGCTCCAGGACACAAACCGCTGCTACTAGATGGGCAACGTGCTGTGTGCATGGAAGGGATTAGAGATGTGTCTGTGAAGGGCAGGGAAGGGGAGGAGAAGGTGTTTGTGAGTGTTGAGAGGCGGGTTGCCGTTGTTGGAGAGGGGGAGGATGAGGCGGTGATTAAGAGGAGAGTGTGGACGGAGGATGAAGGGGAGTGGGGAGATGCGGTTGTGGTTGAGCGGAGGAATTTGGTATTTATGAGGGATAGGGACGGGGTTGTGGACGGGGCTGGAAAGGACGGGGGGTTTAGGAAGGTTGTTAAGGGTTCGTCTGGAGGACTTCTTCTTCATCATCTTTCTTTTCCCTCTTCGACCATGGGCTAACAAAGATTCAACAGCGCCAACAAACCCAGACTTCAGCCATCTTCTCATCCCGTCACGGTCCCTTCTATTCCGCTTTTCAGCCCTCACTTTCAACGCGCACTCCATCCACCTGGATCCCAGCTACGCACGAGATGTCGAGGGGTACCCGGACGTACTAGTCCACGGCCCGCTTACTCTCACTCTAATACTTACGGCATTCCAGAACCACATATCTGACATCTCCGCTGGACAGGCGGTAATTGGGAGCATTGAGTATCGGAATCTGGCACCGTTGTTCGTGGAGCGGGAGATGAGGATATGTGCTAAGCAGAAAGGTAACGGGGGGAGTGCTGGCGCTGGACCATGGGATATATGGGTTGAGGGGCCTGAAGGGGGATTGACAGTTAAGGGAACTGTGCATGTACTATAACAATGCAGAACTGATGAAGGAAATTGGGGTTGAAGAACAGCATAACCTCATAGAGGCATTCTCAAGTTGGTCCAAAGGTTGCAACAATCCCAGGATCAATTTGGACTTTTATTATAACTAATGATACGTAGCTGTCTCACCTCCATCGCATTGGGCGCCATCACGCGACACAATAGGGACCGCATTGCGGGGGCTTCTGGGGGATTACTTCTTGGAGAACCTGGTTCCTCTCCCCTTGGGTCTTCCACAGCCAGTTTTACCAGAGGAACCTCAGCCTGACTCACTCGGTGAATGCTGGCAGACCGACGCGCTGAGTAGGCCCACACACCTACGGGTAACCAACAAAGCGCCCTGGGCAGCTAAAAAGGGATGAGCAGACGCTAGATTGTGAAAGGTGTGACTAACCCGGAGGAACCAGGCGAGACAGTTTTATATTGAAGGTTGCCCGCAAAATGCCCAAGAGGCGTTTTCCACGGGAAGCCGAATCGAAGGCAAATTCAAGCTCCCAGAGACGGCCGTGGGAAAGTTAAATGTGAGAAGTCGTCCCTGTCTCCCGAATATACATAGTAGGACACAAATGTATGTTCCGATTGGATGTGAGCATAAGTAAAGTAAGCTGACCCTCGCTCTATGTTAGCTTCCCACAAAGCTGAAATGGCGGACGGTGTTATATGTGATGGCCTTGGTCATATTTGCTGAATTAATAATGGGCTATCTGGGGGTGAAATGGCGGTAAATTTTGTTCACGTAAGTAGGAGATCAGAGCTGGTCGAGTAGGCTCAACAAACAGTCGTTACGTGCTGATGGGACTACATCGTTGATAGTTGAATAGGGCAAATGGAAGTACCAGTTAACCTGTCAAGTAGCTAGATACCTTTCGGTTCTACAAATAACTTATTTAATAATAACCTGGAAGATTCTTCGCAGGATGTCGTGGCCGGTAATTAACTTGATGTCACGGAAAGATGCCGGGAATTTAGGGCTCCACAGATCACGGGATGCTAGGCAGCTTCTGCGGCGAAACAATTCACCGGCGACGCTTACCAAACCTAGCTAGCTCAGTTGCAGCGAGAGCAAAACTATTTAAACTCGTAGAGGACACAACTCCCTCCAAAAAGATTCTTTCCCTTCAATTTCTTTTCTCTGCTCACGACAATGTGAATGTGAACGGAACCTGCATTTCTGACATTTTAACACCACACTTAGAAGATGGATGTTTTCTGGAGTGCACCGCCTGTGATTAGGTAAAGGAACCCACCCCCCAAGAACCTACCTTTCTCGGCGCTCGCGGCTCGCGTTTTGTATACAATAATACTGATGGCTCCTCCCATACACATAGGACGATCACTGCGGCCGCATTTATTGAGTCTCTGCTCGTTTATGGCGGTCTTCTCAGTCCAGTTAGGATCTTTTACCACCATTCCTTTATTTTCAAGATCTTTCCCGAGGTCTGGAGACTAGTCACCTCATTTCTTCTGACAGACTCGGACCTGAACTTTATCTTCGATCTTTACTTTAGTAGGGTCTCTTGTTTTGGTTTTGATTCACTTTGCGCCATGAGAGGCGACAATGCTTGTTTTCATGGTGGAAACGGAAAAAGAAAAAAAATGCGGCCTCGACGCCCACTATCCTCACTAACAACTTTACTCTACGTCAACAGTGTATAAATATGGCAGCGGTCTGGAAAGAGACTCGCCACGCTTTTCTATCCCTGGCGACTTTTTCACTTATGTTGTTTTCGTAGGCACAGTGATTCTGGTAAGTACCTTCTGTTTGCCTGGTTTCACTTTTACTTCTCTTATCTTTCCATGCCCTCCGCATATCTGCCCGCCCAGCCAATTCTAGCTGAAGCGGTTCCTGGTCGTGAGGAAGATTACCCCTACATCTCGTGCAGACCAATCATTCGCAATCAATCCTTTTATGGACTGTATGCGGTGTAGGCATGGTGGGATTATCTGATGCGTAACCAGCTAGAATATTTCTGTTTCTCGCATGGTGGTTGTGGGTTCCTACATTTCCCTCTTGAAATTAATCCTTTTATTTCGTATCCTTATATAAACTTATCAGCGTCTTTCTTGTGTCTTCATTTATGTTCTATACACTGTTATTTCTACACCTCTCGTGATATTACTAGTACTTTAAGAATATAGAAGAGAGGCTGACCGGCCCGAATAGTTTACTGCAGGTGGCCTCGTAGGCGCCGGGATTTTCACTCAAGGTACGAGTTTGGAAGAACACCAACCTATGCATATGAGAATGATTGTACTCTATAAACACTTAAAAAAGAAGTAATCTTCGAATCTAACCCCGCCCTATCAACCCAGCCCTAATAATCGCCTTCATGTACACCCACGGCCAAGCCAACGCCGGCAAAAAGGAAAACTTTTATGTCGTCCAAATCCCCGTCGAGATGCTCCCCTGGGCCACCCTGGCCCTTAGATTGGTGATTAGGGGCCCGCATGCAGCATGGACAGCAGCATGCGGTCTCGTAGCCGCTCATCTGTACGAGTTCCTCACCCGCATCTACCCCACCTATGGCCGTGGAAGACAGTTTATATGGACGCCCGTGTTTGTGAAGAGATGGTTTGGGGCCCATCACATTAACCAGACTCATCGCGCGTACGGTGTGGCATACCACCCTGGTGATAGGGAGACACGGGAGGCGGCGAAGGCGTCCGGGTCGGGGAGTGGTTGGTTCTCTAGCGATTCTTGGAGTGGGAGGGGTGTCGGCCGGAGACTTGGGTGATATTTTATTTTACTGTGTCCATCTTGCTTTTAATTTGCAGCATTTATAGAACGAGATACACGGATGATTGAAGGTTTAAGGATATATATGGTTACTCACTGGAATTGCAATTATTATGAGCATGCGTAACGTGCGATATGAATTGATCCCATTTCTTCCATCATTCGCATTCGTCCTGCGAAGTCAAACTGTATCCATGGATTGAATATTTCATCACGTGATATAATCCAACAATTTCCACGCTAAATCACTTTTGTGCGCCAGAGCTTTTCCTTCGCCCAAAAAAATAAAAATCGACTTACTTTGGACGCACTGCAAAATTGGCTGGGCAAACCCGATACAAGAGTCGACTTCTCTCCACCTGAGCAAGAGTAGACCGTCGGGACTACGTCTATTATCAACCTTTTTGTCTGCAATCCGGTTTTGGTCAAATCTTTGCAATCAATTCCAAAATGACCACAGACGCAGGAAAAATGGACGTCGACTTCGCCATCAAGCCCGAGGCCGTTACGCCCGCCATCCCGACATCAGAGTGGCCGTTGTTGTTGAAGAACTATGATAAACGTATGTCCCTTGTGTCTATAAATATGAAATATATACATACTCAATATTTTCTTTCCCCCTCGGGCATTTGTTGTGGAATTTTAGTTGGAAGGAAACTGACCGCTTGGAAAATTATACAGTGCTCGTCCGAACCGGTCACTTCACTCCCATCCCGGCTGGTTGCACGCCCCTGAAGCGCGACCTGAAATCATATATTAGTTCTGGTGTCATTAACCTGGACAAGCCGTCGAATCCATCCAGTCATGAGGTTGTGGCATGGATGAAGAGGATATTGAGGTTCGTTTTTACCTGCTCGTTTTACCTCGAGATGGGGAGGCGAAATGCGAAAAATAAAGCAAGGCGTAAAATTGACAACCTGGATTTTAATTCCACAGAGTTGAGAAAACCGGTCACAGCGGAACCCTCGACCCAAAGGTCACAGGGTGCCTAATTGTCTGTATCGACCGTGCGACGCGCCTCGTCAAATCCCAGCAAGGCGCCGGAAAGGAGTACGTGTGTGTGATCCGTCTGCACGATAAGATCCCCGGCGGAGAAGCGCAGTTTGCCCGCGCCCTCGAGACCCTCACGGGCGCCCTTTTCCAACGCCCGCCCTTGATCTCCGCTGTCAAACGCCAGCTGCGTATCCGCACGATCCACGAAAGCAAGCTATATGAGTTCGACAACGATAGGCATCTGGGCGTGTTCTGGGTGAGCTGTGAGGCGGGTACCTATATTCGGACGCTTTGTGTGCATCTAGGACTGTTGCTGGGTGTTGGTGCGCATATGCAGGAGCTGCGGCGAGTAAGGAGTGGAGCGATGGATGAGAAGGATGGGATGGTGACGCTGCATGATGTGCTTGATGCACAGTGGATGATGGATAATAACCGTGACGAATCGTATCTGCGACGGGTTATCCGGCCGCTGGAGAGCTTGCTTACCTCGTACAAGCGCATTGTAGTTAAGGATAGCGCTGTTAATGCCGTTTGCTATGGTGCTAAGCTTATGATTCCTGGATTGTTGCGGTTTGGTAAGTGGTCATATGGTGGTGTCTTTTTCAAAGATATCAAATTTGCGTGGGAATTTGAAGCTGATAAACTTTTTCCCTATAGAGGCGGGAATTGAAATCCACGAAGAAGTAGTCCTCATGACTACCAAGGGTGAGGCTATTGCCATCGCAATCGCCCAAATGTCGACCGTCGAACTTTCGACGTGCGATCACGGTGTCGTGGCCAAAGTGAAGCGTTGTATCATGGAGCGTGATCTCTACCCGCGCAAATGGGGTCTAGGTCCGGTTGCATTGGAAAAGAAGAAGCTCAAGTCTGATGGCAAACTTGATGTTAGTCTCATTTCCTTTTCCTACGTCCACCTTGACGACTTATACTAACTATTGTCTAGAAATATGGCCGACCAAACGAGAAAACTCCCGCGAAATGGAACGCTGAGTACAAGGATTTCAACGCCCCATTAGCTAGTGCTGCAGGAGATTCTTCTGCTGCTCCTGCTGCCGCCAAGGAATCCGCCCCAGCTCCTCAAGTAAATGGAAGCTCGCCGGCCGCGGAAGAAGATGACGAGAAGAAGCGGAAGCGACGCGAGGGCGAGACTGCCGAGGAGCGGGCCGAACGAAAACGCAGAAAGAAGGAGAAGAAGGAGAAGAAGGAAAAGAAAGAAAGAAGAAAATCGAAACAAGCGGCAAAGAGCGACGATGAGAGCGAGTAAAATGGAGCATGTGAAAAGGAAAGAAAGGATTGTGTCTTGAAGCGGCTTATTACTATTTTCCCCTCCAAACCGATGCTGCTCTCGACACTGACTCGTTATTTTCCTTTTTATTTGATTTTCTTGTATCATATTCGTTTGCTCTGCTCCCTTGCTTAAGTTCTTTGCCTTTCTGGCCTGTTGTTTTGTCTATTTACATTTTTCTTCGCGGAGTTTTTGGGAAAAACTGGAGTTCTGTTTCCTGTTGTCAATTTTTTCTTGTTATCTTCCTGTGAATGTGTTCTGCGAAATGCGATAATTTCTCCAAGGAGTCTACGTGTGAGTGTGTTCAATGTATGTATGTTTGTGTCATCTATTCCATGGCTGGTTATCAGTTTTTGTATTTGGAAATACAAAGAACCAGCTTTATTTCTTGCATATCTCAATATGATGAATGTTATTATCTCTGAATGAAGAGCCTCTCTCCGTTTTGCATTCTGTAATGCGTAACATCAACTAGCAATCGGGGATAATCCAGTGACCCAGCTTGCATGGTCACATGTCCCGTCCTCACCTGGGCAAGTTCTCCAACAAACGTCATTCCATCTCCACCTCCACCTCCGCTGCTGCCACAATGCAAAACAACAAGCGATATCCGATTTACAGATAATATCCGGCATCCCAGCAGCTACAGAAGGAGAAACTCTACCCTCTCTAATTTAACTTCGCCGCAATCGCCCCACGCCCACGCCCGCGGCCACTTCCCCGCCCCTCATGGCTGCGGAGCTTACCTCCATCAAGCTCAACCCAGAGAGCCACCTGCTCCTGGTATATATTAACTCCCGCGACTGCATACTTTACAAAAGTTCCAACATAACTAACAAAAGGAAATAATAAACTACAGGACCAACCTCTCCTCCGCCTCCCTCACGAACTCGCTCGCCGCAACTTCAAATCTGTCCAACGTATCGTCGAGCGGGAACGAGACTATGTCCTCCCATACCTCAAAGAAACAGCCAACGCCTCCCTCTCCGGCAGCCAAGATGCCACCCAAACCCTCTCCGCTCTCGACACCATGATAAACCGCATGCAGGGCCTAAAGCGGAAAATGGAGGCCTTGCAGGACGAGGAGAAGAAGATCCTGACGCAGTCGCGGAAGCGCATCCAGCATCTTGAAGACCTGTATAAGATCCCAAGCCTGGCAGATGTCAAGTATGAGGAGTGGTCGCGAATACGGTTGAACTGGCTATTGGTGGACTATATGCTGCGGTCTGGGTATGTGGATAGCGCAAGGCAGTTAGCGGCTGAGAAGGGGATTGAGGACCTGGTGGATTTGAGCGTGTTTGTGCAGTGTCAGCGGATTGCGGAGAGTTTGGGGCGAGGAGAGACTAAGGAGGCGTTGACGTGGTGTGGGGAGAATAAAGTAGGGTTAAAGAAGATTCAGGTATATTTTTCTCTTCGTCATATTTTCGTTGTCGCTAGCATGCACTCTAGATTGACTTGATGATTAACGGGCGTTTTTGCAGAGTAATCTTGAGTTCGAGCTACGATTACAACAGTACATTGAGATGGTGCGGGCGGGTGATAAAGCTGAAGCGAGACAACATGCCAAAAGGTACTTGTCACCGCATAGCGAGACTCAGGCGAAGGATATTCGACGTGCAGCTGGTCTCCTCGTGTTCTCCCCTGACACAGAAGCGGCACCTTATAAGGTCAGTCTGGAGGAGGAAGAAATTGCATGAACAGCCCCTAATCTCCACCATCAAGGTTTGAAGGTAAAATAAACTAACCCATCCGTCTAGGATATGTACTCATCATCCCGCTGGCAATACCTCTCAGACCTCTTTATCCGAACCCACCACGACCTCCTCGCACTCTCTTCCCGCCCACTTCTCCAGATAGCCCTGTCGGCGGGCCTCTCCGCGCTCAAGACACCATCCTGCCATTCCGCCTACGCATCTTCTAGCTCCAATCCCAATTCCATAACCACATCCGTGTGCCCGATATGTTCGACTGAATTAAACGAGCTGGCGCGCCACATGCCGTACGCGCATCATACCAAAAGTTATGTTGAGAATGATCCCATGGTCTTACCAAATGGACGTATCTACGGGCGCCAAAGGTTACTGGATATGTGTAAGAAGTCAGGCTTTGTGGCACCGGGGAAGATCAAGGATCCGACGACGGGTGAGGAGTTTGACGAGAAGGACATGAAGAAGGTTTATATTTCATAGCATTTTTTGATTTTATATATTCTTTAAGAATTCTGCTTTTTTTACCCGTCCATGGCGTTTTAAGGGAGGGATGGCTGGGAAGGAATGGGATTTCCCCTCTATTTGGAGTTTCACTTATCGCACATATCTCAATACTAGGCACATACTTTTAATAGTTGCTATCATTACATATTTCTACATATATATATAACATCATCGAAGTTATAATTCCCACCATCGCTTCGAAGGCATAGTCATTTCCGGAGATTCTTCACCAAAAATAATATACACCAACATTAAAACCATAACGGCCCAAAGAGCTGAACCCGCTTAATCACTATCATCATCGCTATTCTCCCCACCTCTCCCCTTACCCCCTTTCTTACTTTTCTTCCCGCCAGCAGCACCCGCTCCCCCAACTCCCTCAGCCCCCCTCTTCTCAAAAACATACATCCTCGCCTCCCTATCTTCTCCCCTCCACCCACCCCTCCCAGGACCACCATTCCGCTTCTCGATCTCGCCAATCGTACGCGCATGCGAGTAACCAGGATAACTAGCCCAGGGAAACCGGAAGCTAGTAACGACACGCAAGCCCGCATGGCGCGCCAAGTCGCGGATATTCCAGAGCGTATAAGGTTCCCCTTCGAAGAGGGAGACGAGGATTTGACCTGGGGTTGTGCGTGGGTGTTGTTTCTCTTCCTTCTCAATATCACTGCCGGTGCTAGGTTCGGAATGGGAGTCAGGCCAGTCATCATCGTCATCGTCACACTCATCTCCATCCCCATCATCCCCGTCCTGGGAAGTAGTGGGCAGCACCACCGGCTCTGAAAGGAGCGGTATGCACGCTTTAAAGAACGAGACGAGTAGCTCTTGGTTCGCGCGTACCTGCCGGTTTACATCTGTACTCAAGCCGCCGACGTGAGGGAAGTTGAAGCAGATTATGTCCCAGGGACCGCCGCGGCCGGTATGTTGCTGGTGGTTTTGATGTTGGGGGGAATTAATAGCGTCCTTCCATGGACGGTGATTTTTGTTTTTGCCAGCGGGCAAGGGAGCGGTGGCGCGAGGGAATCCGTTGCGTATAGCCTGGCCTCCGCCGGCAGGTCCGGAGCCTAGTTTACGGGCATCGATGGAGAAGAGGACTTTCGGGACCTGGTTCTTGGCATCTTGTGTCTCTGGGCGCTTTTCTATATCTTGAGTTTTCGGATTCAGATTCTCATCCTTCGCGTCCCGCTCCTCCCTTTCCTCGTTATTGCGATCGTCACTTTCAAAACCTTCAATCTGTTCCCTCTTTCGTTTCAAGATTTTAGACGGCGACGAAGACGTTTCTGAACCACGCGAACATAGCTTCTCAATATGCAACTTTGCCTGTGGATATTTCTCATAAAGTGCCTGCTCAGCATCGTAGCTGGTGGCAAGCAGATTTTTGCAGCCGTAATGCACCGCAAGAGACAGGGCAAATGAGAAATCTCCTGTTTTGGGATGTTAGATATTATTGTCCCTTCAGGCTTGTTTGGAATGGTATATTCGCTGAGGGGAAATATATAAGTACATATATGTACATACATATCAAGCATGCAGATGACAGCACAGAAAAGATATAGGAACGTAGATGTAAAATCCAGAGAGTTGAAACAGGAACAAAAATAGGATAGGATGTAAAGAACGGTGCGCCTCCAGGTGTTGTGCGCAGTGATAGGAATGATACATGCTTGTTTCCCCCAATAGTTTCGAAATATTAGAATACCAGGAGTTTCATACATTTTTTTACTTTTGGGATAAGTTTCCCTCTGCTTCACGCAGAAACAGCATAAAGAAATCGTTCTGAGCTGTCTGACTGATATCTGCAAGTAGACGCTCGAGAAAAAAAGAAAAAAAAAAGCCCTAACCTTCTCCAACCAACAAAATCCGATCTCGCTTCTGAAATGGAATTGTCGGAGGCCGACTCTGTGCATTTGCATTTGCATTTGCATTCGCATTCTTCGAGTTTGGTTTCTCCTTTGCACTCCCGCTCCCCTGGGCATCTTTGAAAGCCGGTGCAGACGTTGAAACTCTCGAGAAGCTTTTCATTTTCTTATGCCCACCGGGGCCAGCACCACCAGCTCTTGAATTGACAGCAGCTGTAGAACTTCTACTTTTGTGTCTATCAAGGTGGTGGAAGTTGGTGATGCGTGGCTTTTTGGACTTGCCCATTTTTGGGATTGATTATCTTGGACGATCACGTTAAATAACAGAGAGAAAGAGAAATAAAAAAATGTGAATATGAAATGCACGAAAATGTGGGATTATCAAGGTTACAAGGTAAGGTAACTTGTTGGATATTTGATTGAGCGTGGTGCGCGTGAAATTGATGGAGGCGGACGTTGCTGGAAGGTTTTGATAGAATCTGAAAAAAAAAAAAAAAAATTGTCCTTTCTCAGCATGGTGAAACAGCAACTTATTTTGTATATATGAAAATCAGAAACTAGATAAGTCACGGATATTCTATAGTTATTTCTCTTGTATTTATTAACTGCGGAGTATTCATTATTCAAATAATCTAATAAATGCTTGAAATGATTTGTTTCGAGGTAGCCTTAATTCAAGTTGTGTGAAGTAACTGACAGTACACAACCCACAATTCAATGAATAAAAGAGAGAAACTAACACCATATTTTCTTTACATGCCCATTGGAAGAAAATAAAATAAATCAACGGAACAGAAGGGAAATCAGCCCGTATTCTTCTCTACCACCCTAGTTATTTATGTATGTACAGGTAAATGTGTGAGGTAATAATAGTAGCAGAAAACAACAGAAAACCCAACAGGCCAGGAGGAAAATAGGCAAGCAAAAAATGCAAGCCTTGCTCAAAATCCTTATCCCACGCGCCTCATGAAGAAATAGACTCTGACTCCAAAAAATTTTGAAAATGAGTTTAAAAGTTGAAGATGGGAAGAATAGAAACGACATGGGTTCGAAACGAGAAAAATATGTTGAAAACAGAGGCCACGAAGGTTTATTATTATAAGTAGGCAAACGGGATTAAAACAATATCGACGAAGTAGAAGGGGAACGGTCAAAAACGAAAATAAAATAGGAAGGGGAAAAAATAGAGGTAACGAGAAAAGGGCAACGAATTTTATATGGTGACCCTTCAGGAGCTCCGCCAATTCAAAACTCGACAGTAAGACCAAGTGATGGAAATATAAAGTGGTTATATATTTCAATAAATCTAATAGAAAAATTCTCCCCTGCTAACAAGAATTCAGGCCATTGCGTCCTGGATCGCAGCAGGCCAGTCAGGGAAGAGAACGTATCGCATGCATGTTGTGGTCTGAGGTAGCTTTATATATCTAAGAGATGCAAAACAAGAAATACTGCAATGGAAAGCCGTACATGCTTGAGGTTTCACACATCAGCCAGGCTTCCTCATTCATTTATAGCGCCAGTAGTTTACTTCCTGGAAACGACTAGCCGTTAATGGGCTCAGTTTCGGTAGCCACCGTCGGCATTAAAAAGGGCACCGGAGAAGTATGTATATCATCCAAATTCTTAGGATTTAAGTCCGTCTCTCATGCTTTGGCTGCTGGCGCTTATTGGAGGATTGGATGTGGGAAGGACGCCGATTCTGGGCCTCGAGTTTTGTTTAACCTTTGCCATGGCATACACGAGACCGCTGACAAAGCCAACGAAAATGGCGGAGACGCTGGGGAAGGTCACCGGGGCGTCGAAGAAGATGAGGCCGGACAAGGCAATGGGAAGCTTGTTCAGTGCTCCCACCATGGAATAAGTTGTGGACGATGTCACCCGCACACACCATGCAGAGGTGTATGAGATGAAAACGGAGGACAAGCCTGAGAAAATCATCGCCATGATAATGCGGCTGCGAGTCTCTGTGGGGAAGTTCAAGTTCACGTTCTCTGATGACCAGTCTTCCACGACAAGAGAGGCAACTAGAATGATAGGAATGGAGAGGAGGTTGTTGTAGAACATGGTGTCAAAGTCCTTGAAGTTGGTCAACTTGATTCTCTTGCGCATGCCGAGAACGTAAGTGGCAGTGCACAGGCAGTTGATCAACATCCAGACGTATCCAGCATTGAGCGTTGAAATTTTGCTTGTAGCATCCACGCCTACTGCTGAAAGTGCATAGTTTATATCAGCCCAGGCCGCAATGATGGAACTCAGAACCATTAAGCCGAATGAGAACAGCACCATGCCGGTGACTGAGCCTCCAAACCACAGCACCTCGCCGTACGCGATCAGGATAATTGTCAAGTTCTTGAAGATAGTATATACGGGGATGGAGAGAAACTGCAAGGCCTTAGTGCCGGTGTATATCATGCCGATGAGGAGGAGAGAAATTGGAAACCCTATTAAATTAAAGAATTAGATTTATTGTCTCCCCATTATAGGAATAAAGAAAGAGACGAAAGATTTCCAAAGGGAAGCTTACATTTCTTCGCCTCGTCTATATTAAAATCGCGAAAAGTGATGATTTTCAAGGACTTGGCAGTTTGAATTGCAGCAACGCAAACAAGAGACTAAACAAAATAGATATGGTGTCAATCAGACAATCCCAAGGACAGTAGGGAATGCAAAGTGGGATATGATTCAGCCTACCTGGACACACAGAAGGAAAAAGTTCAAGTTAAATGAAGTCCCTGACAAAACATATTTATTTGTAACGGTCATCAGAATCGAAGAACAGCAGTAGGAGAATACGGGGAGAGCGGAGCTTTGAGCATATGAGGAGCGTGATGCAGGGAGTCGAGGTTGCGATGGTGGTGGAGCATCGAATCGTTTGTTATTGGCATCCAATTTGTCCATATCAATGGCGTAGTCATCATTTCTCTTATCGTCCGCCATTTTGCACTGATTATTTCAAGAAGGGGTGAGAAAAGCGACGAGTTTGCAATATTAAAGGGGGCCGGTCGAGCGGGCAAGAGAAAGGAGGAGAGGAAGGCAGGAAAAGCGTTAAAGAAAACAATACAGGCTCCGAGAAAAGAAGAAGGAAAGCAGAAATCCTGACGAAGAAAATAGCAATCAGAACAGATGACAAGTGAGTGGAATGAGCCTAACGACGGAGAGCGGGATCGGAGTGAAACAGCGGGAGGAAAAAAAGTAGGTTGAGATAGATAATTCGGGGAGGTTAGAAATAGCCATAAATTACACATGCCCCGTCCTGGCGTTTCGCTGCTGTTTCGTCGCGGTGGGACTGTAATTTACGTATTATACGTAATCGGGTATTTCTCGCCAAAACCTGCCATTTTTCATTCTCAGCCTCTTCTCAGCCTCAACTGTCTATCTATCGCTCATCAAATATTAGAATAACAAGTCCAAAGACCTCACTATCAAAATCTAGCCCAGATAGAGCAAATCCATTTATAGTGCCCTCCTTAACTCTTCTAATTTGAAATTACCAAAGGCGTCGTCTCAGCTTGGATAAATGTCACTTCGTTCGATATGAAATCCTCAACCCGGTAGCGTTACCTGGCTAACTTCAACATGAAGCCAAGATGACCACTTTTTGTAGAAACGTGGAAGCGGGCGCGACACTACTCTTCAATGTTTATCCCATTGAAACGGCTCTCTACTATGATACCAGTGGTAGCCTCCTCAATTTCAGCATATGTTCGACAAAACATAACGGCGGGGCAGATATCGGGGGTGAGAAAGCAGGACGCTGGCCTGCTGATCCACTGTCAACCATCTCCGTGCTGCTTGTTTTCCAATTTGCTAATACTCCTAGCGGCGTCTCGAGTTGTATATTAGGGCTAATCACAAGGATCCATCTGTGACATGAAAGTAGTCACAATATATGCATCACAGGCAAAGTACATGAACTAATATATCTAGGCAAGTATTGATGAAGTGTATACTATCATTTTTATCTCTTTTTATCTCTTTTTACCTGGTAATGTCAGGCAGATAATGAACTTTGTAGATGTGTTCCTCTAGAAGCTCTCATAATCCGTACCTATTTAATCCGAAATGATAGCATGGTACTCCGTACATGTACAGTACATTAGAAGAAAATTTCGTATACCAGTATGGTCTGATAAGGTTTGGCGCCGGCAGCGGGAAATCAAACCTTAAATCTTTAAATATTGAGAGCAACGACAACTGAAGATATTTGTCGCTCACCACCTTCGCCCCAAAGTTTCACGTCCTATTCTCTCAGTCTTCGGGATACCTGTGTTTCTAAACCATATTTTCTTTGTTAATGATGGCTCTTTCGAGACTGTTATCTCCCTTCCATTCGCGAAAGAGACTGCGCGTTCAGATTATGTCTGACCTTCACCTCGAAGTCTGCCAGCAGTATGCCAACTTCCATATCACACCGCGAGCTGATCGTCTCATTCTAGCTGGCGATATTGGACGACTGGCAGATTACGAAGCTTTTCGTGACTTTCTACATTTGCAGTGTGAGCAATTCTTAGAAGTCTATCTCGTGTTGGGCAATCATGAATTCTTCGGTGTTTCCCGTGAACAAGGCCTGCGTCTGGCGTATATGCTTCAGCAGGAGCCGGGACTTAAGGATAAATTGACTGTAATGAATCAGAAGAGGGTGGATTTGCAGGATATCACTCTCTTAGGCTGTACTTTGCATTCGCATATACCGCCAGAAGACGAAGAGAGTGTTCGGAGCACGGTTAATGACTTCCGCCATATCGAGGGCTGGACAGTTTCTAAACATGTTACTGAGCATTTCAGCGATGTGAAGTGGCTGGCAGATGAAATAACTTCAATTCGACAAACAGAATCTGCCCTGAAACGGAAGATCGTTGTGATCTCCCACCACGCCCCTTCAACGAAAGGGACCTCAAGGCCATTGGACGAGGGCAGTCCATATAACTCGGCCTTTGCAACAAATCTCCTTGATGGAGATACGCAATCATGTTTCGAAACCGTGCAGTGTTGGATTTTTGGCCATACGCATTATTCCACCGACATACTTCGAGGGCGGACGAGGCTTGTCAGCAATCAACGAGGCTACGTCTTTCCGAATAAAGAAAATAATGGGTCTAAAGCCCCGGACAGTTTTATGTCAAAAGTCATGAAGCCTAGAGTTAAAGGAAAACAGACGCAGGATACGTTTAATCCCGAGATGGTCATTGAAGTTTGAGCTGTTTTCCGACCAGATGGTAAGGAGAATACAAAGATCACGCTCTCGGATTTCTCGACATGATGACAAGATCGATGCGAACTAAGGCGTAATAAATTGATTGCAACAAGGGAGCGTGGATGGCCTCATGATGTGTTGGAACCCGGGCTGGTGGGTTGTTTCATGTGGATTGCTACGATTTGAAACGAGGCGAAGACAAGTTCTACTATTCGCATTACCAAAGGCAAAATAAATAAATAAATAGAAAACTAAAGGGAGGCCCCGGGGGGTTAGGGGAGGGGACAAGGAAGATTCCAGGGTCCAACCCACCAACAGCCAGGACAACCTCCTCCTTTATCTTACATGTTCTTTCCCAGTTTCCAAATTGGCGATTCCGGCCTAACAAAGACTATACCCAGTAGTTCTGACAGCAATTCTACCTCATTTGTGGAGCGAAGCGAAGCAATATATTAGATGCTTTCAAAACCTGATTAGAATAGAAGATGAGTGAAAAAGTAAAAAGTGCACATCTTCCATGACTGCCTGTAGAGGAAGTCATAACAGCCTGTATAAAAAGCTGCAATAGTCTGTATATGTAAGAATAAGTGCTCGCAGGCGATTATTCGGGTGTTTGCAGCTTGGCATGATATGTACTGATAGCTACTAGAAGTATTCACAGTAGAAAGATAAATGTAGAGATTAAATGTATAATAGTATTCAAGCTGAGTTATGAATAGTATTCACAAACTTCAGTCTATATAGTTATGTATAGTCAAGAACTGCTAATTCTATTAATTACACAAGAGATAGAAATAGAAATAAAGAATTCATAAGAAGTATAAGAGGCCTACACTGAATAGATCGGTATAATATATAGTGTAAGAAGTTTACACTGAATAGATCAGTATAATATATAGATCTTATAATACAAAAGTGAAAAACATTAGAGAAGGAAAAAAGAGAAAGTGCAGAAATCAGTGATCAGAGTGAATATTTATACATATATATAGTAAAGCTTTGAGACAGAAGAATAGAAATTTCATATATATAATAAAGCTTCAGAACAGAAGAATAGAAATTCTGTAAGTTTTTTAACTGAGAATTAGTGACTGAGAATCAGAGCTTTCAGTGAAATCTATGAAGTGAAATGAAATAGTCTATATAATTGATCAGATACAGTCTGTTATATTAATCTCTTCTTTTCAGAAGTGAGATTATATATAGTTCTTATCAGTCAAGAGCTGCTATTTCAGATAATACAGAGCTCAGAGTTCAGATCAGATAATTATAATAGATTTATTTTATAAAATATTATCAGTTATAACTACAGAGTCTCTTATTAAGAATATCTTTAATCTCTTACTTAAGTTTATTATCTTCTTTTATAATTTCTGACAGCTGTCAGTCAGAAGTCAGTTAAGAAGAAAATGAATCAGTGATAGCACAGTAAAACAAGCTTATATAAAAGATATTATAAATTTTTAATAATATATTAAAATAGTAGTTCTAACTGTTTAAAACTTCTATCACTTTATACTTAATATAATAATAATTCAGTGTATAAGATAAGTATATAATCTGTATATTTTTTTAAGATTTAATTATATCAGATCTTCTATCTTATATTACTTAGTAAAGTCTTAATAAATATTAATTTAATTCTTTTAATCTTATTTAGTACTTATTATGAAGACTTCTACTCAGTTATAGATATTTCAGAGCTTTATTACTATATTATTAATAATCTGAATCAGACTGTAGAGATTTAGTGTGAAATATATAATTTCTAAAAGATTTAATATCTTTATATAATAACTATATATAAGAAAGAACAGACTTATATCTATTAAAATAGCATTTTAATCATTAATAGTAATCTCTATATATAGAAGAAGATTATATTAATTATTTTATAAATAATTATAGAACTTATAAAGATAGTTCTTTACAGTTTGAATTATTTATTCTAGTATATTATCAGTCTCCGAGTGATAGATAGTTAATAAATAATATATAATCTTATGTAAGAATAAGTGCTCGCAGGCAATTATTCAGATGTTTGCAGCTTGATATAATATGTACTGTTAACTACTAGAAGTATTCACAGTAAAAAGATAAAATATAGAGATTAAATATATAATAGTATTTAAGCTAAGTTATAAATAGTATTTATGAACTTCAGTCTATATAGTTGTATGTAGTCAAGAGCTGCTAACTCTATTAATTATATAAGAGATAGAAATAGAGATAAAGAATCTATAAGAAGTGAGATTTCTTATATATTTCTCTCTCTCTAAGACTTCATCTATAAAGTCTTTTACTAAGTAACTTTATAGAATCAGCTCAGCACTGCAGTGATACTTACTAAAAATTCTTCATATCTATAAAAAAACCTCAGTGAGGAAAAATCTCTTGTTACTATGAAGAGAAAAGAGTCTATTACTTAGTTTCTTATTTTATAAGATTCTTTATAATTTATAGATTCTTTTCTGACTATTATATAGATTTATCTCATATCTTTCATACAGAAGAGTTCTAGTTATGTGATTCAAAAATTGCTTAAGTCAGTGTATAATTACAGGCGTACGCCGGCTTCTTATATATATTATCTAAATTAATTAGTGACTGCTAGAGCCTCTTTACATTTGTAAGCATGTTTAAAAGTGTGTTCAGAATGTTGAAGCTACTACACAAGCTCTAACTCACGTGACTCACATATATATATTTAGCTTTCACTAGCTACTAGTTAGATAATAATAACAATCAATTATATTCAATCTCTCTCACAGGTTATGAAGCTCTTGTACTTCTATGAAACATTATAATCATGCAATAATTATACAATAAGCTTTTCAAATAGCTGCTTCTTTCATTTAAATACCTCATATCAAATGCCTGTCAATATGAGATTAATCAATTATGAAGAAATCTCAGAGAATCAAACTACTGTATCTGAATTCTTTTCAATCTTAATAACTGTGAGAAAATCATCACATAATAACAATAATTAAGATAATAATAATATGACTGATGAAGCTGCTGTCTTGAGACAATGTATTACTCAGATGAATAAAGAACTATATTAGATAATAGCTTTTAGCAATTCTACTGCTACAGCTACTGTTAATGATGATAATGATTTAAGTTCTGATCTTACTGCTTATCTTCAGAATTAAGAGAATATCTCTACACTAAGCAGAGTTCTTCAAGAATTTCATGAATATATTAAATATCTTTGAAAATCAGGTCTTCTCAAATCAATATCTGATTACTTCATTTGAAAGAAAGAGAGTCTACTTATTATTAAGTAATCTCATACAGAAGATATTCTCACTAGCAAGCTCTTGAAAAATGTCTTTAAGAATATAAAATGATTCTGAGAGGAATATAACTTCTAGCTATATAATTTTATATAATCTTCTGTTTCTATTGAAGTTAAATCTCTTTTTACTATATCTCAAGATTCTCTGAGTTCTATTACTCTATGAAATGTCATAGCAGCATTCTTTTCAGAATGAGTGAAAATTCACAGAGTCTGTCTGTTTAAGAAATTTAATAATATCAGTGTAACTGTCATCTATGATGACTTTAACTGCTTGTTTATAGAATATCTACTTACAATTCATATTAAGTATATCTACCTTGAATATGCTAATATTCTCAACTTTATATTCTTTGACAAGCTTCTCAACAGTCTTATCAAGAAGTGGTCAATCTTTATCAGAAATTGTATAAACTATGCAGCTAAGAATGATAATGTTATATTATTAGAAGATGATTTTCTTAATCTCTGCAGAGATATACTACTTCACCTGCTATTGAATGACAAAAATGTCAGAGATAACACAAAGAATGTCAAAGACATCATCAAGAAGAATAAGAATAATAAGAAGAATAACAAGAAGTGCATTCACTGTAAGCAGAATGACTATGAAGAGTCTTACTGCTAGTTCACACACCCTGAAAAGCATTCTGTCAATTGAAAGAATAGAACAAAGAATAATAATGAAAGCTCAGCGCCTACATACACCACTGTTGAGCATGTCTACTAAAATGATAACCATGATACCAATAACCATGATACTGATAACCATGATACCCGGGCTGTTGAATGCTCATATGATAACCCAGGATAAAGATGATAACCCATGATAACCAGGCCACTGAGTGTGCCTATATGATAACCACGATAACCCACGATAACCAGGCCACCGAGTGTGCCTATATGATAACCACGATAACCCATGATAACCAGGCCACCGAGTGCCTATATGATAACCATGATAACTCACGATAACCAGGCCACCGAGTGTGCCTATATGATAACCATGATAACCCACGATAACCAGGCCACCGAGTGTGCCTATATGATAACCACAATAACCCATGATAACCAGGCCACTGAGTGTGCCTATATGATAACCATGATAACAAGAACAATAAAATGACAAAAATATGAGAAGTGAGACTCTGCAGTGTTCGGATGACTGAGGGAATAATACAGATATAGAAAGGACGGATTTGAGTGTTTTTTCTTGCATGTTTTTTATGTTTTTTCATGTATGAAGCTAGTCCTTATGAGGAAACTAGACTCTACATTTTGTAATTAATTTTTATTGCATATTTGAATGATTTGGATGCTTTTGACTGCGTGGGTTAACTGGCCTGCGTAGCATGGAGGGTGTTGGAGCTACTACACAAGCCCTAACTCACGTGACCCACACACATATATTTAGCTTTCACTAGCTACTAGTTAGATAACAACAACAACCAACCACGTTCAACCTCTCTCACACAGAAGCGGCTGTGTTATTATTCAGTGATGGTCTCCCCGGTGGCCGAATGGTTAATGCGGCCACCCGGTAGCGCCTTGGCGTGGGAAACCAAGGCGCGTGGGTTCGAAACCCGCAGGGGATACATTAAATCCGGAACTCAAGCACCTCAGGTTTCTAATAAATACAGAGGTGTACAAATCACTTCAATGAATCACTCTATGTTCCTGGGCTGGAAAGTTATTATTGTATGTATCTAATTGTCACTTCTTTGTATTTTCCTATGTTCTTGTTATCTTGATGTGGTCTCAACACCTGTATTTCCTCCTGTATAATTAACACTTGACCTGTATTTAACATCACACAAGAACTCATCATAAGCTCCGCTTGTATATAAGTATAATGAAAGAATAATAATAATAATAATAATAATTATTCAGTGATTATACATTCTTTCAAATTACATTCTCTCTTATCAGATTCAGTCACACTTATATAATTATAATATACACTCTAGCTTCATGCAGATTAGTGCATCACTAGTGTTTACAATAGTATAGTCTATTTCTGATTCAGCTAGTATTCTGTATACACTCTTACAAAGAAACTTTCACTATATTATATTACTCATTTACTAACTTTTTTTATTTTTTAACTATCTTCTTCATTATTATTATTATTAAATATTATTATCTTATTCAAGATTTCTATCTCTTCTTCTATTTAATACTTTCTATCTATTTATCTATTACATTGTACACATTTCTGACAATGACTCTTTATTTTCATAATAAGTATTATTATAGTACTTATATCAGGTAGTTTATTAACAGTGAGTGTAATATATTGTGAAATATGATAAGAACTTGTTTATTCTCTAATAATTACTAGAATATATTATTATAAATAACACATCTTCTTCTTCTTCTTATACACTCTAAATCTTCTTTTTCTAGCAGATATCTAATCATGTTTTGCATGAATACAGATACAGATATTTTGTTTTAATTTATATAGAATCTTTACATATTGACAGATTTATATTCACTGATAATTATGATCTCAATATTGAATCATTAGTTAAGAACTTAAGAGATATGATAATAAAGAAATTATCTATATTATATATAACTGAGTCTCTTATATCTCTCTCTGCCTTCTCTGTTTCTTTCTCTGTTACTTTCTCTTAATTTTCTATATCTGTCTCTGTGTCTGACTCTCTCACTCTCACTATCTCTATTCTTATGACTCTTACTTTCACTACTTCTACTTTCTCTGCTTCTACTATCTCTGCTTTTATTATCAGCTCTCTCTGTTTTAAGAAGATATTATATAGACTTAATAAATTATATTTCTCAGTATATACACTTCTGCTCTTCTTATTAACTTCTAAAACAATTTATTGTATAAAGACTGTATATAATATAACTATCTGAAGCTTGATTATGAACACTGATTATTATGTTTATTTTAAATATTCATGATGAGATAATTATTTATTTATATCAGAGAATCATCTCTCTCTTCAACAGTATTAAAATTATAAGTCTTTCTTTTTTCATTTTCTCTTTCTAACACTGATTTTTCTGTTCTTAGAAGAAATCATTATGAGTTTTATTATATACAAAGTTATAGTATTCACAGATATTAAGAAACTTTTTACAACTGTAAAGTTTAATATTACAGAGATATTCACTCTGATAAATTTCTTCAGAATAATAGATTTATATCAGTCTATTCTCTAGTATCTATTATCTGACTTTGTGATACAGATAAAAGATATTCATATTTTCAGAAATAAGAATACAGATATTATACTCTTTTATATCTATAGATATAAGACTTGTACATCTTATCTGAGATGTTATTGTGAAAATGAGTTATTCATACACTGTGTTCTACTTTCTGTATTCTTCTGTGTCTCTCTCTCTCTTTCTGAGAAGTCTTGTACATGTTATAATTATATATACAATTCTAAGACTAGCAGATATTCATTCAGTAATTGTTATCTCTGTTTTTACAGTTTTATATACTGATAATAGTTCTTAGTTACTTCAGTGTCAGAGATTATTTTAATTAAAGATAATAATGCTGCTGAAACTATCTTCTCTCACTCTCAAGCTTCTTTTATCACTTTCTCTCTCTTCTCTGTGAGAAAGATTGTGTATATATCAGATTATAAGCATTTAGTCTCAGATAACTTCTATTATTATTTATTCAGTTCTGTACTCTCTTCTTCTTTCATTTCTTTCATCTTCATCTTCTCTGTCTTGACTTCTGATTCTGCAGATTCTACACTCTTCTTCAATTTTTCTACACACATGTGTACACATTTCTATATTAGTATTTCAGTCAATCTTGTGATAAATGATATTAATGTCATATATAGAGTAATAGAGAAATCAGAGACATGTATAGTATTATTATAAGAGCAGCTTGCAGTTTTCAAATCTCTTATAAATCTTGAGTTTTGAGATTTTCTTTATTTTTGAGATTTTTCAGATGATATGATATTGAAAATAGATTAAATATATAACATATGAAAATGAATAAGATATGTATGATAATATTTATCTTTACAGGTGATTCTTACAGTTGATAATTGCCCCGGTGGCCAAATGGTTAATGCGGCCACCTGGTAGTGCCTTGGCGTGAGAAACCAAGGCGCGTGGGTTCGAAACCCGCAGGGCATACATTAAATCCGGAACTCAAGCACCTCAGGTTTCTAATAAATACAGAGGTGTACAAATTGCTTCAATGAATCACTCTATGTTTCTGAGCTGGGAAGTTATTATTGCATGTATCTAATTGTCACTCCTTTGTATTTTCCTATGTTCTTGTTATCTTGGCGTGGTCTCAACACCTGTATTTCCTCCTGTATAATCAACACTTGACCTGTATTTAACATCATGCAAGGACTCATCATAAGCTCCGCTTGCATATGAGTATAATGGAAGAATAATAATAATAATAATAATTATAGTTGATAATTAATTCATTATTTCTTCTCTTTTCTTACACTTTTTCTTTATCTGCTAGTCACTACTCTTATATAATCTCTATATAATACAGCATTCAGTGACTAGGTTCAGCAGCTTTTATCTTTTATAATTCTATCTTATATATTATACTGTCTCTCTTCACTTGCTTAGATTACTACAGTAAACAGCTTATTAAAACTAATCTTATCTGATCTCTGAGTATCTTCAGAGATTGAGATGACTTAATCTCACATATTCACAGATGTTTCAGATAATTTGTTCTCTGTGATCTTTACAATTGAACTGATGTAAACAGTTAAATTCAACTCTGAATTCCTTTTTCTTCTGTGACTTGATTCATGTATAAGTCTGTTACTTTAAGACTGTTCTTTACTGTGTTATATCTGCTGTCTGCAGCATGTTATTATACAATTAGCTACAGTCATATCACTTATTAAAGTGTAATATTCATCTGATTTCTTCATTTCTTCTTATTCTTTTCTTATAATTATGAAAAGATCAGAATAAGTGAGATCATCTGATTTATAAGCATCTATGATTTCTCTTACTTTATAAGACTTTTCAATTGTAAGCTTCTTCTTTTTCAATACTGATAATAGTGCTATAAATAATTATAATTCACTTAGATCTTATATCTTTATCTTTATAAGATATGAATTATTTATTAAGTTGTATAAGATCTGTTTCTCTGATTCTTTCAATATATATATTCTCAGAGAATATGATTTAAGTATTTTATATAACTCAAATCATCTAGATTGAAACTTCTCAGAACTCTTATTATGTATGAGAACTTATATTCTTATCTTGAGACTCAATTTCTTAACTAGTAAGTCTCATATTCTTTTCAATTGAATTGCTCAGTTCAGAAGTAACTTGTTAGCTTTTATATGTGTGTGACTGATCTCTTTCAATCTTAATTTTATATTCACAACTGTTGCATCTGTAACTGATGTATTTATAACTACTGTTTTCTCTCTCACCTTTTCTGAAGCATTCTCTGAGATGCGCGGATGCAATTCATACAACAGATAGAATGATGAATACTTGAAGACTGCATACTGCTGAATTTATGTGACTAATAGTGCCTGACTGAGATATTCATTCTATAATTATGTCAGCTTACTCACTAGATATTTCATCAGCATATTACTCAAGATTTTATTCAAGTATTTTACTTTTCTATTTATTCACAGATGATATAATGTTATTCTACAGTGTCTTATCTGTAACTGACTTATAAAATGCCTCACTACTTCTTCTATGAGATTCATATCATTATCAGTTAGAATCTTGTGTAGTATTTCATAGTTGATATAGATCTTATCATGTAGAAACTTTATCATCATCTTCTCTATTACTTCTGAAACTGCTTTCATAACTAATCAGTCAGTAGTGTAGTTAATAGCAGTGATTATTTAAAAATTTTCATTTGATATTCACAGTAATATGTCTATGAGGTTTATTTCTCATTGTTTAAACAGTTGTATTATACATTTTATCTGATGTTACACTTTCTTGTATTCTAATTCTTTCTTAGATTCTTTTACAATCTGATAATTCAGACACTTGTAAGTATATATCTGAATGTTCTCAGTCATACTTGATCAGTATACTCTTGATTTGAGTACACTCATGAGTTCAGAGCTTTCTAAGTGACTGAATTCTTTGTATATATGAGTTATCAAGTTACATCTAAATAAATGTTCTAGATAGAAAGCTTTTATATATTCTAGATTATAATAAAGCACAACATCATTTTTTAATTTTCTCAGCTTAAAGTTTAAAAGCATCTCTTCTATCACTTTCACAAGATACTTATTATTCAACATCTTACTATTTTTCAAGTGAGAGATTATTGCATTCACTCATTCTGATTTCTTATATTCTCTCAGTATGTTTAATACAAACTTCTCTTATATCTGATTTACAGAATTCTCACTCATGAAATCAGATCTGTAACTGATTGCATTAGATACTACAGTGTTCAATTTCTTTTGATATTTAATATGAAGATTATATACTTAAAACTCTGAGATTCAATATGCTAAGCATTTGAAAGGTTTTATTATTAATTATAGATAGATAAGACTTTTATAATCTGTGATCATTATTGTTATATACCTGTTGTTAATATATCTATCTCACAATGTCAGTGTGTGCTTGATTACTAGCAATTTCTTTTTATACACTGAGTAATTGAGCTCAGTATCTGATAGTTTTCTATCATTATATACTACTGATTGCAGCTTGTCATTCTTATCTATCTGTAGAAGAGTGTTTTCAATAGCTCATTCAGATATGTCTGTCTTAATATAGAAAGGTTTATCACAATCTGATTAAATAAACACTGAGAATATTATTATATATTCTCTCAGTATGAGAAAAGCCTCTTCATATATAACATTTCAGATAATTGAATAAAACTTCTTCTTTCACAGATTTATATCTGTTTCTCTTAAGAGATCTGAGAGTGATGTAGATATTTATGTAAAATTCTTGATGAATCTACAGTAATATGAGATTAACTCAAGAAACTGTTATATATAATGTATATTTCTCAGTCACAGTCAATTCACTATAACATTCAATTTCTTCAAAATAAGATATATACAGTTATCACTTACTATATATTCTATGAACTTCAACTCTTCTGTTTCAAACACACACTTTGTTAATTTAATATAGAGCTTATACTCTGTCAGAGTTATAAGCACTTCATTAAGATACTTCAGATATTCATTATATAAGTTTAAAAAGACTAGAATGTTATTAAGATATACAAGATATAAGATTTCATTCTGTTTATAAAGAATTATATTCATCATTATTTAAAAGATAACAGATATATTTATCAGACTGAATAATATTATCAGAAATTCAAACTTCTCTCATTATATATTAAATATGATTTGCAGAACTGATAGTTTATCTACATGAATCTATCAGTATTCTGAGAGAAGATTAATCTTTGATAGATATCAGATGTTTTCAACTGTATTCAACTATTATTGAATCTGTGACAGTGAATATTTATTCTTGATTATAAGCTTATTAAGTGCTTAATAATTGATATACATCTGTCACTTCTCATCTGTCTTTTTCACAAATAGAACTAGAAAGCCTCACACACTTGATAAGAGTTATATAAGATTACATTCTAGAAGGTCTGTGATCTGACACTTCTGTTCTTCAAGATATGTTTGTGACAGAGAATACATATTCTGATTGACTGATTTTATGTCTCTCATATCAATCTCATGTATGAATTCTTGTTTCAGCAGTAATTTCAGTGAAAGATCTGTTCAGAAGATCTTCTCATACTTCTTCAGAAGCTTCTTCATATACTTATTCTCTTATATATTCTTTATCTTGATTTTCTCCACTTTCAGATTCTGTATGATATACAGAATGCTTTTGAATGAGATCCTGTAAATCATTCTTTTTACTTATTAATGTATAAGCAGATTTAACTCTTCTATATCAGAGACATGAAATGTTCTTCTCATATCAGTTGATAGAATTATATAAACTGTTTTCTTTTTATTAGTTAACTGTATATAATATGTATATCATTGAATCTGCAGATTAAATCTTTAGAATTAATTGAGTCTGAGAATAAGATTGTATTTCATGTTCTGCAGCTCTCATACTCAAATATAGCAAGATTATTCTCTGAAGTACAAGAGAACTCTTACTCTTACAGATGATATTAAATATTAGTTATCAAATAATCTTATATATCAGAAATTCTTCACTCAGCAGATCTCTTTCAGTCTTCAGATTATATAATTATTAATATATTGTATAGAAGCTTCTGTATCTGCTAACACTTTTACAGTTATCTCTCAATTCTTACTCAAGTGCTCTTTATACATTAACATTTCAGGTCTCAAGACATTGAGATGAGTGTCTACTTCATTATTCTCACTCACATCTCATTTAAAAGCCTGCTTTCTCTTAATATTTACAGAATTTAGAGAATTATCTAACATGAGCATCTCTTTCACTTTGAAGACTTTTTATAGAATATCAGTGAGTGTCTCTGAGCTCACTAATTCTACTAGTTTTTTAACTCTCTTACTTCTCTTAACTATGCATACTGTGTGTAATCTTTTATATCATGATTTTAGCATTCACAGTTGAAGCAAGCTTGATACTCATAATATCAAGATTTTCACTCACAGAATCTCTTTTTCAGAGAATTCAGTACTTTAACAATAATATTCAAATCTAGATTCATTACATCTAAGTGTGTGACTTATATTATAGAAGTCTGATTACTCATTCTCTATTAAGATATATTCAATTGCAGTATTTTCTGTCATAATTAACTTACTTATTTCTATATAATGAGAATGTTATATACTTCTTTCACTGTATCTGATTATAAGGTTAAGCATTTTCATTTCACTCTTAACTCAGATGTAAGATCATGAATAAAGATCTGTAAATAGAAAGATATTAAAAGCTCTTCATTCAATACAAGATAGTATAAACTGAAGTGTGTGAAGTATAATATAAGATTACTTACTTATCTACACTCAGTAAAGTATTTATAATACTTATCTCATATATTTACTTTCTCAAAGTTGTGCAAGATTCATTTGAAAAACTTATTTTATATTTATAAGAATGAATATTACTTCAGATCTGTAAGATTCATCTTTTTACTAGTTATTTATAATGACTTTGCTTTTCTGTGTAGAAATACAGTAGATATTAGAACTTGTTAAAATTCTGTTAACTATCTGTCTGTGAGTTCATATTCAATCTGATAATATAATTACATCTGACTTAGTCAGCTAATTACAGCATTATTTTTTCAGTCACTATTAAAGCTTAGTGACTCTGACAGATCTCTTAACTTAATATATCTCATACTCAGATTCTCATTCTGCACAGTGATCTCAGATAATATGTATACTTCTGAAGAGGTTATAAATAATTATAGTAAAATCTTCAGATTTAATACAGTTATCTATCTGTGTAAATATTTAATCTTCTACTGCAGGTCTAAGACCTGGTTTTCTCTACTCTTATTAATAATGATAATTGTGTTAATAAAGCTCTTTATAGTGAATGCTTGATCTGTAGCAAATGTCAATTGTTATTTAACTTCTGTCTCAGCCTGCCACTGTATACACAAGACCTTGATTTTATTTAGAATTCTTATACATATACAGAGCTTTAATTCTGATTTAGCAGTTTCAGCTGCTTTTCTTACTGTTTTGAGTAAATTCTCTAAGAGATTCTGCATATCTTCTGATTCAGATAGCAGAGAAGAGTGTTTATATTAACTAGAAGAGATATTCATTTCAGTGATTTCTCATTGATTGTACAATGTCTATTATTATATTACTATATTATTATATCACTATATTATTATATGATTTCTGTTATTATTATATGACTTCAGTGATAATCACTCTTCTTTTTATTCTTCTTTTAAGTAGAGAGTGAACTTCTTTGAATCTGATTCACTGCTCTCATTCTCTTTCTCACATCTCATTTATTTATATACATAATATTTGTCTGAGTGTGAAGTTTTCTCTCAATAAGTGAAGCAGTATCAATCAGATACTCTTTCACTCACTGCTTTTTATATACTATCTTTTAAAACATTCTAGAATCACACTGATATGATAACTATGAATCACTTTGTAGATGAAATTATCACATTCTGAAGAAGTCTGCACTTCTCACCAGTTTTTAGACATGCTATCAGATGTGATTCAAAGGTTGCTTGAGTCAGTGTATGATTACAGATGTACGCTGACTTCTTATATATATTATCTAAATTAATTAGTGGCCGCTAGAGCCCCTTTACATTCGTAAGCATGTTCGGAAGCGTGTTCGGAAGCGGCCGCGTTATTATCCGGCGGTCGTACGTTCTTCCGAACCACAGTTAACTCTTAATCATTTTCATGAGATTCTTATATAATCATTACACAGATTCATCTCACAGATGAATCACTCTATATGAGATCACTCTTATTAAAGAGAAGTATTTATAAGTTAATCTTTCACTCATTCTTACAAATTATCATTCTTTAACACTGTAGAATTGTGAGGAATTTTTCATTCTTTTATTAACTCTGTAGAATTGTAGAATTAAGATATCTGCAGTCTGTAATCACTCTTTATAATTAATAAAAAGATTCAAATCTGTAATTCACAATCACTCTTTATTTACTAGAGTGATCTGACTATTCTGTAGAATCACTCACAGTGTAAACAAATCTCTCTAAAGTAGTATAAATATCTCAGATCTATCTGTGAAATCTTATCTTCTTTTCTCTTTTTCTATAACAGCTTTCATTTTTATAAACTATGAGTATTCTCATTCATCTGTGAAGTGTTTTCACTCAGATGATAGAGAGAGAGTGTTTCTGACAATATTTATATATTGATTCAAGAACTTCTCAAGAATAAAAATTTTTTCAATTTTAATATTCTTATAAATAATGTCTGATCACTGCTGAGCTTCTTATAAATATCTCTGCAACTCTTCTGATCACTTTTTATCAGCTGATGAAGCAGAGATACTACTACTTATAACAGTATTTTTATCTCTTTCAGCTCTGTTATCACATCTGATCTTCAGATCAGTGATTAACTCTGTATCTTCTTCAGATCAGTCTCTGACTCTAAGCAGTGTAGTTCTGCTCTTTGCTGTAAGTCTTCTTATAAGTAACTTCTTACAGATTCTAGCTAACAGTTCTTACAAAGCTTTCAGTGTTATCAGTGTCTTCTACAGTCTCACAGATTTATAATCACTCTTTTCCTACTTATATAATCTCTGATCAGATATATGTAAATATGTCTAAATTCTCTATTAACAGTTCTCATATCACAGTATATTTCTGTAATTTCATTATTAATAAGAGATAAGTCTCTGAGTATCTGCAAAATCTGAGTAATCAAGACAATGTGAATATCATGAATTTATAATGAGAGTTAGTCTGAGTAGATAGACTGACCGTGTGACTGTGTCTGAGACCAGGACCAGATTTTTTAATAGTCTCATTATCAATTCGACTGATCTCATTACATGGTTTTAACATTAGATAGTAGTCTCATACTGTCTCAGTGAGACTTACTGTCTACTCTTATCACATTGTTCAAATGAGACCATGATTTCCACTTCTCAATTTAAATTATTTTTATTGCTTTAAATGACTTTAAATCTCATTTGAGTGTTATCAAAAAGTGTTACTTTTTAAAAAATTAAAAATAGTCTAAAAAAAACCTTAAAATGTCTAAAAATAGTAACTTTATGCCAAGAATGGGACTAAATGAGACTAAATGAAACCACTTTCTCATTTTTTTCAAGTCATGGTTCCATTTTAAGATCTGATATATAGTCACTTTACATGTTTTTTTGATAGCCAGTCCCAGCGGGATTCACGCCAAGAAATGTATGAAACCAGACTAAATGAGACCAAACGTGAAATTCATGGTCCCGGCGGTCAGTCTATGAGTAGATAAGCTTTCTCTTCATATCTTAATTATTTTCAGACTGAATACTTCAGTATAACTGAGAAAGCAGATACAGCTTTATAAGAAAATATCTGATTATAATATACAGATAATCAGTTCTAAGACTCTGCTGCAACTGTGTATACTCTGATATTCAGCTTCTCTGAAGTCTGTGCATTTCTAACAGTCTTTATATCAAATGTAATAATTATCTATACTGCAGATATAATACTCTCTGCTTCTTTGAAGAGAAGAATTAGTAGTTACAGAGAGATTAAGTGTTACAGATATTAAGAATATAAGTGTGAGTTTTCTTTATTTTTTCTTTATTAATCTCTAAATTGTATTCACAGTTCTGTTTATTTTCTTTATTTTTTAACTTTTTAATAAGAATATAATTTCTTCTTTTCTTTTCATATACTGTGAACTGTTCATCTCAGTAGAAACTCATCATTTTATAGATTAGAATTCATAAATAACAGTGTTAATATCTTTATCACAATTAGATTCTTAGTTAAGACTGTACTATTCTAATTTATCAGAATTCACAGTATAAAAGTTATGTCTCAGCTTTCACAGATATCTTATCTGCTCAGATAATTCTCAAGTGAACTCATTCATCTCATTAGAATACTTTTATCACTGAATCTTGAATTAGAGCTTATGATCTTGCTTCTCTGAGTTAATAATTTCTTTAATCTGATATTCTCTTTCACTCTTTAGTACTTTATAAATAGAGTGATGAGTCACAGAATTCTCTTCTGAGAATTTCTTATATTTATAAAGTAAAGAGATATGAAAAATATTATATATCTATAACTCAGATAATAGTTCTAATCTATAGAACTGTGAGCTAACTTTCTTTATAATCTTATAAAACTCTATCTATAAGAGATTCAGCTTTTTACTAGATCTCTGTGTGATGATATTTTCTAGACTCAGTCAGACTCTATCATCTTTCTTAAAACTCTTTATAATATACTTGAAGTTATAGTATCTCTTCTGATACTCTTGAGTCTTTCTCAAGAATTCACAGACTTTCTCTCAGATATTCTGAATTCTCTCAGCTTATTCACAGATATCATTATACTCTATAGTGTACTCTTGCAGATTCATCAAGATTATTTACAGATAAGTCTCAGTGAGCATCTCAAAGAGGGTTTTATCTATGCTGACATACTTTGAGTTGTTGTATATAAACTCTGTGAGTGATAATTAATGCATTTAGTTATTCTGATTATAATTGATAAAGTATTACAGATACTGTTTCAATATACTTATTAGATACTCTATCTAATCATCTATCTGTTAATAAAAAGCTGTGCTTAGATCTTATGAGATCTTCAGTATAATTATCAGATCAGATTAGAACTCTTCTATAAAGATTAATTCTCTATCTGAGATAATATTCATAGATAATTCATGCAATCAGATCATATCACAGACAAAGATATAAGTTAAATTCTTTGACTTTAAGTTCTTATAAGTGAGTATAAAGTGTGTTATCTTGATAAAGTAATCTACTATCACCAGCACACTGTCAAAGCAGGTATTATATATGTTTCTACTTTCAGAGAGATCTATAAGAGTATTCATTTCTAGCTGTTTTCAAGATTTCTGTAGAATGAGTAGAGAAGTAAGTTCTTTATATAATCTGAATTATACTACTCATAAATTCTGATAAATAGTATAAGAATTTACTATCTTCTTCACAAGTTCTCATATTTTTAATCAGAAGTATTTTCTTATAAGTAACTTATAAGTTCTAGTGTCTGTAAAATAATCTGTTAGAGAAGAGTTATGATATCTTTTAATAAGTTCTATACATAGAAACTCATTCACAGGTATATAAATCTGACTCTCTCTTTATAAGAGATTATTTAAGTCTCTTTAACTCTTTATTTCTGCAGAATTGATCTCTGTTATAAACAGTTTCTGAATATACTGAGTATATTCATTCTTCAGTTGCAGTTCAGATAATCTGAACAGAAGATTTTATAAAGACTTATACTCTGTTTTTTCTTATATCAGGTCTTTCACAGTGCTTCTCAAAGTCTGTAAATTCTTCAGATTATAGATACTCTCTCTAAGAATTCTCACAGAGATTCTCAGAGTGTTAACTCTCAGTGTTATAGAAAGTAGTTATACAGACTTCTTCTCTCTCTTTTCTCTCTTCTCTTATAAGAAATTGAGAGACTCTTCAGTTAATCTCTTTATAACACTCAGTCTGAGTATTCTGTAAAGCTTTTCTATCTTCTCTAGTCTCTCTATATCTGTTGTTCTGATCTTCTTAATATAGTCTGATCTATGAGAGAGTTCATCTGCTGAGTTCTTAGTTCTCTTAATATATTCTATCTTGAATCAGAACTCACTCAGTCTCTGAGCTCAGTGAATCTGCTACTGTGAGAGTTTCTTAATTGAAGTAAACTGTTACAAGCTGTTATGATCAGTTTTAACAGTAATCACTGTTACAAGACTTTCAAAGTAGTGATATCAGTGATGAAAGAATTTCACTATTATAAGAAGCTTCTTATATTATTATTATTATTATTCTTCAATTATAGATGTATGCAGTCAGAGACTATGACATCTACCTGAGAATCTTTAGTTCTCAGAGTTTTTCCTATATCTATAGAGTTAACTATTATACATTTATCAATTTCAGATATGTAAAATCAGAAAATTTCAGCTCAGAATACAAAAACTGTTTATAAATTGCAGTATTTCAACACCTTCTAATACTTTGAAATCATTTGAAAATATCATGACAAAGGAAAAGAGAATATAGTCTTAAAAATAGACACATTAAATAGATAGATAGAAAAGAACAGAAAGAAACAAGTACAGTAAAGAGAGACTATAATAAAATAAAATTATTAAAAGATAGTGTATAGCTGTTTTAACAGACTATATCTAATCAATTTCTGCCTCTTCATATTCAGATACTTCTGAATTCAGTCATTTTCTTATAGCTGCTTGAGTTTCTGATAGAAAGTCTATTAAGTATTTAATTTCTGTCTCAGTTGAGAATAAGAACCTTATATTTAATTGATTTAAATCATACTTCTTCTTTAATCTGACTCTGAAACTATTGTATAATACACAATGTATTATAATATACTCAGGATTTTTATTCACATTGCAGAATGAGCACTCTGTTGAATCAAATCTATCATCAAATCTTTGTATATAGAATTTGAAATAATCATATTCTAGTTTTAACTGAATTATGAATGAGAATATTTTCTTTTTACATTTAATTGAACAAGATTTTCACTTTGATTTTATCTTAAATCTTGAATAATGTATGCTCTTCTTTTGTTTCTGCCAGCTTTCATTTCACTTGTTTAAATAAGATTCTTTTATCTTTCTCTTTATGAAAGATCAGAACACTGTTTTTTGAATAGATCTGCTTAATTCTGAACCCTTTTTTGCAGCTGAATCAGTCAATTCATTGCCATTAATATTCATATGAGCAGAAACTCAATGCAGATGAATTATCAGTTTTGATATTCTTCTCTTTTGAATTTTCAAAACAGAGTTTAAAATCAGTTCAAGATTCATTTGATCATTATGAATCTGATTTTTTCTAAGTCTTTTTAAAGCAGCTTGACTATCAGAGAATATTCATATCTCTTTCAAACTATTTTCTCTTTTATAAGATTTTATTTCAATGAGTTTGAAAGCTTTTACTATTGCAAATAGTTCAGCATCAAAGACTTTAGATTCACAGCCTAGATTTCAGAAATCTGAGATAAAATTGATATTATCTTCAGTATAAGCAATGTCTGCACCTAATTTATTCAAATTCTCATTTTTTGAGCTATTTGAATAAATCAGAATAGAGTCTTCTATATTAATTGTAGAGATCTTCTTCAAATACTGTTCATATTCTCTCTCTTTAGATAGTTCACTTATTTGTAAGTCTATGAGAGATTTCAGCTTTTCTCTTCAGAGAGATATCTTCTCATGAGCAATTTTCTCAATATTTAATAAAGAAAATTGATTCTTAATAAGTGAATATAGTCTATACAGTTGAGAGAGTATTTTCTTTAAAGCATTATTCTCATTTCAATTAAGAAATCTATTTCAATCTAGTTCATTTTCTGAGTTAACTGATGAAAATGAAGAAGAGACTCTTTCTCTAATTATATGATTTGAGCTCATTTTCATGACTCTCAGAGCATAGTTCATACAGGCCTTTTCAAATCAAATAGCAGGAGATGAAATTGAAGCTTCAATTTTCATTGCTTTAATAGAAGATGATTTGAATGCTCTCAGAATTCTTCTCAAAGCTCTGTTTTATAGACTTTGAAAGAGTTCAGTGAAGTTATCTTGATTATTCTATTAAACTTAAACTTCATAATCAGCTACTGAGATAATACAGGCTATGTATAACTGTCTCATAGCCTGAAAAAATAGACCTCTCTCAGTATTTAATAGTCTGATTATACTATTCAGTAGTCTCTCTGCCTTGATGATTCTTTGTTGAATATGATATTTAAAATTCAACTTGAAGTTTAATCATACTTCTAGTTATTTAACATTCAAACTGGGTTTAATCTCTTTATTTAAAAGAGTTAGACTTAGTTCTTTCTTATTAAATCTGAGAAAAAAGTGAATTAACTCAGTTTTATTTATATTAAATTAAATTAGATTGATATCTGCTCTAATAAAGATTTTCTTTACTGCTTTCTCAATCACTTATAAATTCTCTTTGATTGTCTTTGAATTGTAGAGTAGATCAATATTATCTATATAACTTGAAGATCTCACTATTTTCATCTCTCTATTCTTGAATAGATATGCAGTGTATATTATAAATAAAACAGGTGAGATTGAAGATTCTTATGATACTTCTATTTTTATCTCAGTTTTATCTTGTTTTCTTTCATTAAAAAATAGTTGTATAATTCTTTTAGACATGAAATAATTAACTCATTTTATTAGAGAAAGTGATAGTTTTAACATCTTCAAAGTTTGAATTATCTTAGACTTTGAAACATGATTAAATGCATCTTTTATATCAATAAAAACTACAGTTGAGACCAGGTCTTCATGCTTTACTACTTGAATATTATAAATAACTGAGAGAACAGTGTTAATTGCAGAATATTATTTTCTATCTCTCATTTGTTCATTAAATAGAAGAGAATTACTAATAGAGCTTATAAAAGATAATCTAGTAGCTATTATCTTTTCTAGAACTTTTCTTAAACAGTTCAACAGAGATATTACTCTATATAACTTAGAAATTGAAGCTTTTCTATTAGATTTTATAAGGATTACTTCAGTAGCTTCTCTTCAGTATTCAGAATGATAATTATTTTTTAAGAGATTGAAAAAGAGCTCAAAATATTCATTCTTCAAGTAGGAATATATGTTTTGAATAATTAAATGATTAATTGAATCAGGCCCTGCAGTAGTTTTAATTGAACTTGAGAATATTACTGACTCTAGTTCATCACATGTAAGCTCAGATCATTCTCAGTTATTTTCATCAATATATTCATGAAATAATATATTCTTCTCTTCTAAATGTGATGAGTTTTGAAAGAGAATTCTTATAAAAGCTTGATATTTTTTCTTAAAAGAGTTTGCTGTATACAATTCATTCTGAAATTCATATTCTAAGATTGAAAGCTTTGCTACACTTCTTGTTTTAATATAGTTAAAGACTTTAAAAACTTCTTTTTCTTATACTTCTTTAAGAAATTTGTTTCAGTAATCTGTTTTGACTTTTTTAATATCTGAAAAATATTCATTTTGAATAGCTTTGAACTCTTTATCAGATATTAAGTTATTCTTTCAATCTCTCTTAGCAGTGACTAATTACTTTCTTTTAGAAGTGATATTCTCATTTTATCAAGATTTGAAATACTTAGAAGACTTTTTCTTTGAAATATTTTCTCTAATACTTGTTAGAAGAATAGATGTAATCAGCTTTACTCTATTCTCAAGTATTTCATTTAAGATATCTTGACTTTGATTTCAATAGAGCTCACTCTGTCTTTCAGATTTCAGCTGTTTTACTCTTTCTTCAACTGCTTTTCAATCAGCTTTTTCAAAGTTATACTGATTAGAGAGAAGAGGATTTTCACTTCTTTGTTTTTTACTCAGTTCAATATCAAATTGAATGATCTCATGATCTGATTCTGAGATTTCATTTGAATTAATAAATCAGTTTATAAGTCTTTTTTCAATTAGATTTTATAACATGAAAGTTAGATCTATAATAGATTTCTATTTCATGTCTTTTCTAAAGAATGTTTATTGATCAGACTTGTTAACTAAATCTATTGAATACTTAAAAGTTTATTCAATCAGTTTATCTGCTCTTACTGCTCTTATACACTCTGAGTTCTATCAGAGATGATGTGCATTGAAGTCTTCTACAATTATAGAGTTTTTTAAGAGAGTTATATTCAAAAATTCTCTATTAATTGTTCAGATATTATTGTTTTCTTTCAATAACTTTTCATTATAGATATTTGTAAGTTGAATAGTATCAAACTCATTATCTTTATCTATAATATCACTCACTAGAATATCAGAGTCAGATATGATATCAAATCTCAGATTAAATTGATATCTTGATCTTTTTCTCTCATAGATTACTACTCTTGATTTTATCTCAGATTTTTTAGAAAGAAAGTAGTAATAGCTTGAATAAGAAATGATGTACTTTTACTCAGTATCAAAGTTTAATTCTTGAAGAAGTACAAAGTTGACTTTTTATTCAAATACAATCTGAAGATAAGAATAAATGCCATTTGAGTTTCTATTCATATTATTTTGAATAAATGTGATTTTTGAAGAGTTTTCAAACTTTTTTTGTTGTTTTTGTTGTATATTCATACTAAAAGAGAGTAGAGATAGAGTAGAATCTAATCTCTATCATCAGATAGTAGATTATAACTATTTTGAAAAGTAGGAATCTCAACTGCTTATATTATATCTAGTTTATCATCAGAGTCATTTCTCAATTCTCTAATCTTAACAGAAGTTTGAGAATTCAAATTCTGTTTACACTTAGCTGAAGAATTGAAGTTTGAAGATCTAGATAGTTGAGAATTTCTTCTTTTTAAGCTTACAGTTATAGATTTACTAGCTTGACTTTTCTCTTCAGTTTTAGATTCACTTTAAGCTTCATCTTTTCTTCAGTTCTTCTGAGTTCTTGAAGTAAATACACATTCTTTTGAGCTAGATGCATGTTTTTCTTTGCAATTGAAGTACTTAAGCAGAGTATATTAACATATTTCATCTCTTTTTAAGCATGTTTTACATTTATACTCACTAGTTTTATGATCTCTAGCACAGAATGCACATTTTGAGTCTCTGAAACAAGAGATTGCAAAGTGTTCATATCTTTGACAGTTTGAACACTGTATTTGAGCTTTGAGATTCATTCTTGAGTCTTTGTATTCATGAACTCTTATTTTCAAACCTGCTACTCTTACTTCAGAGATTCTTAATTATTCAAGTATCTTTATATATATTAGAACAGAGACATTTCTTCTACTCTATCTGAACTCAATTGAATTAAGTTATACAGACTCTTTTCTCAGTTAAATAGAATTGTATTCTTTCAATTCATTTTTAAGAAGTAGTATTTCTTTCTCACAGTCAAAGATTTCAACTGAAATATTATGAAGAATGAATTTATCTCACTTTTCATCTCTCTCAGATAGAATTATTATATTTAACAGAGATTCTACTGCTAATTTTCAGAGATTCTTATTCTGAATAAGGAATTATGTACTGAATTCAGATATTATAATCAGAATGATGAAGTTTTCAAAGAAGAATAACTCAATTGAAGTTATAACTGATTTTTAAACTTCAATATCAGTCATTAACTGAGAAAAGAACTGCTGATTGATTTCATTTCTAATTCTGAAAATAAGATTTAAGTTTAGCTTATTTCTCTGTAAGATATCCTGATTTGAGACTTTGAGAATAAGTCTTCTATTTCTGAAGATTTGAAGATTTTTCTCTTTTTATATTTTTTTTTCTCACTCTTCTATCAATAGAAGTATGAGCAGTATTCTTCTCAGTTTTCTCAGAATTTTAAGCAGGTTTTGAGACAGTAGATTTAGAGATAGCAGATTCAGCTACTTGAGTATATGTTTTCTTCTGATTTAAAGAAGAAGAAGAAGAAGAAGTAGAAAAGAAAGAAGAGCAAACTAAAGAGTCAGTGATTGTATTAGAAATTTTCAAAGTTTTTAGAACTGTGTTTGAAATTTCAAGTTTGAACTTAATTACTTTCTGTAGTTGTCTAGTCTGAGTATGAAGAATTAATAGAACTTCTTCATTTATCTCACTCAGATACTGCTTTTCAAGAATTTTACTTACTTTTTCAAGTTTCTATATTTCAAGAACTTGTTATTTCTCTATTTCTTCTTTCTTTCTTCTTTTCAGAATTTCAATCTCAGAAATAGTATTTGAGAAAGCATCTTTTTTTACATTAACTGAGTGTACTTTTGAACTCATTGTTCTTACTCAATGAAAAGTTGATCAGACTGATTCAATTAAGATATTTATTAAACTCTTTTGAATTGAAAAGTTGATCAGACTGTTTCAATTAAGAGATTTCTAAGTCTGTTTTCAATTGAAAAGTTAGTCAGACTGTTTCAAAAGAAGAATAAAAGACTTTTATATATAAAACATCTGATTTTTTTCACATTAGTTCAGTAACTAGGTTAGATTTTTGAAGAGAATCTAATAAACTAAAATTGATTTTTAAGATAAATTAATAAAATCTTTATAATCTCTTTCTTGAGATATAGTGAGAAAAAGTATGATATCAATTGATAATAAATCAGATAATATAACAGTTTTTGAGAGAAAAACTGATAAAAAATAAATCAATTTTTTATAAAGAAATTGATTAAAACTATTCAATTTTATTCTAAATTATTCAATTCTTCTCACATAACAAGTGTACAACTCAAATCAGTTAATAAAGAGTGTAAAAAAGAATTAAGTATTAATGAAAGCTCTTCAGTCATTGAAAAAGTAATTCTTATTTAAAAGAATATGAAATTATGATAGAAAATAACTCTGTTTTTAATTCTTTATAAGAATATTGTATAAAACTCAGAGAAAAACATCTTACTTTTTCAAGAGAAGTAAAAAACTATTTCTAAGATCTTTTTTTTTTATAATAACTGCTGTAGAAGAATGAGATAGAAACTGCTAAGATATATACTACTGTATACTCTCTATCAAGACTTTCTCTCTTCAGAGTCTTGATATTATAGAGAATATAAGTCTGTTTCTATATAATAATATAAATATTGTCAGCAGGATGTAGAGGAACTGATTATTTATATCTCAAAATAGAAGACTTTATCAATAATTATATTAATACAGAGTTAATTCTCAAATTCAATAGAAACCTAGTGTTGCTGTTCTCAATTTCTTACAGAATCTATTGAATATTAAGATATTAAAACTAGATTTAATATATCTCACTGTGCAGGGATCAAAGACTCAGTCAGATCTTGAGATATACTGAATTTATAGTTGTTGATGTGCTGTTGACTTGTTCTGTTGACTCATTGTCTGCTGATTATGTATCAAATACTGTTGCTGAGGTATCTTTTTGTATTATTCTGCTGAGGATGAGCTAGATTGAGAGGAGTAGTACAAGGATGAGACTTAGTGTTGATGTCTAGATACACTGAAGACAGACTGCAGAGATTACACTTCAGAAGTGTTCATTGATTATGTGCTTGATATTATCACTGAGATATCTTTTTGTATTTTTCTGCTGGGGATGGGCCAGATTGAGAAGGGTGATATGAGGATGAGACTTGATGTTGATGTTTTGAAATATCAAAGATGAACAGGGTTTTCGCGGAGATCACTCCTCAGATATCTTCACAATTACAGATTGAGAATCTTCCAAAATCAAGAAGATTGGTGCATATGGCTAGGTCTCTTCACCTTACAATTTGTATGGCAATTTGGCCCGGGGTTGTGATGTGGTAGGGGAGAATGGGGGATAATCCCACACAGGAGTTTCGAACAACATCTGGTTCATGTTTGGCTGGATAACTCCACCACCACACGGGGTATGCGGTCGGCGATGGGGTCAAAATGCTTGTATGATCGAGGGCTCTTCGATGAATCTATCGGCGGGTTCTTATTCGAAAAATCGAGCGAGTTCGTGGTGGAGCGGTTGTGACAGTTTTTTAATTGTCTCAAACATGATATAAGAAGCTTCTGATTATAAATACTATAGTTAATCTTCATAGATTATATCTTTTATAAGAAAAAGATTACTGAAACTCAGTTTTCATTTAACTGTAGTTATAAGACTATTTCTGAAATTATAAAGAAGAAGACATTTGTCTCTAATCTGATTAAGAGTAAGAGATTAAAGTGAAACAGTATCACTGTGTCTATGAATATCTGTTTCAATCTTATGAAGACTCTGTAAGCTTCTGAGATAAGAAAGTTCTCACAGCTCTCTCTTCTTAATAATCTTTTCATTCTCTGTTTATGAAATGACTTCTTCTTATTTTCATTCTTCAGCATGTCTGTAAGAGTTAAGAAGATTCTTATAAATGTAAAGATAAACTATCTATAGAAATTCATAAAGCTCAGAAAGATCTGAATCTCATGAATACTAGTTAGCTTCAGTTATAATAGAATAATCTTAACTTACAAAGATTTCATCTAAATATTATATACAGTGATTACATATTCTAGAAAATTAATTCAATAGATACTGAAGTTATACTTTATAAACTTAATATATAGTTCTGTCTCATCTAAGATCTTTAACACACTTCATATATGCTCAGTGTGTTCTTTCTTCTTCACAGAGTATATCATCACATTATTCAGATATATTATCATGAAGACATTCAGATATATATGAAGTATTTTATTAATGAAAGACTGAAATACTGTAAGAGTATTAGTCAAGTCAAAAGACATTACTAGATATTCAAATAATCTCAGTACAGTTCTAAAGACAGTCTTTTATTCATTCTCAGATCATATTCACAGCTATGTATATATATTAATCATATTCAGTTGTATGAATATGACAGCTTCTGTGAGATAATTAATCACATTCTTAATTAGAGACAGGAAATAGTGACTCTTTATTATTTTACAGTTCAGATTATAATAGTCTATATATAATCTGAGATCTTCATTCTTCTTCTTTATGAATATTACAGAGGCTTTTACAGAGATCTGTGAAGATTAAATAAAGTCATTCTTCAGATTCTTCTTTATATAGATCTGTAAGACCTCTGTCTTATAATAAGAGAGCTTATAGATTAATCTTCAGAAGGGTTTCTACTCTTCTATTAAATCTATTATCAGATTCTTCTCATAGTGAGAAGAAAGCTCAGCTGTCTTTACTAAGCTAAACATCTCTGTGAGATCTCAGTATTTCTCTGATATCTGAAGCTTAGTTTTCATGACTGTGAAGTTCTCAGATATTTATAAAGTTATTATATAGATGAGCTTGTCTTCTCTAATTAACTTTACAGCATTAACTGATTCTATCTTCATAAGTGAGTCTATCAATACTGATTGAAAGTATAAATCTGACTCATGAACAGCTATGTGCAGATTATGTCTTTGAAGTCATATAAGTCTTAAGTATATGATATCTGTGATATCTGTAATAATTACAGTTTCTGCAAATCTTCTTCAGATTTCAGAGAGATCTTATAATTCAAAGATAACTCTTATAAGTCTCTTAGCTCTCAGATCTGAGTTCTCACACTCTGCTTATTATAAGAGCAGATTCTCAGTTTCTATTATTCAGCTTATTCACTCTACAAGTTTTAGAGACACTACAGTGATCTGAGATTCTGAGTTTATCAATACTTCTTATACTTACAGAACAGCAGTACTACAGCACAGTCTCTTCTCATAAGCAAGCATTTTCATCAGAGAAGTAACAGATTCAGATATCAGCTTTAAGACTCTTAAGAAGACTGTTACTAACTCTGTCTGTAACTTCTTAAATTTCTATTTTAATTTGTTCAGACAGTTTGTATAAAGATGTTCTAATTTAGAATAAATGAAGTAGAGACTCTTTTTCTTAATCTTTCTGTTATACACTCTGTTCACAGAAGCTTGTGAAGCTCTTTCTCTCTGCTCAGTAGTTAGATATGAATCTCTCTATATCTTATCATCTTTTCTCAGTAAATCTGTTCTCTGTTGTTCTGACTCTTATGAGATCAGTCAGTGATCTGCTCTTCACAGATCTGTGACTCTCACAGTGATCTGTAAGTAGTAAATGAGAGTTATCAGTTACAATTAATATATACAAGTTCTGTTTCAAAGTTAGTATTATAGTTCTATATAATATGAAGTATTATCAAAGATTATTACTTACTAGAGAATTGTGTTTCACTATCTTTACATCTCTAATATCTGCTTATTCAAATCTCTGATAGTTAGTATTATAGTAGTCTTAGATTAATTTAATATATAAGTCTTATTTCTTCTCTATTTAATCTTGAGAAGTGTAAATATTAATTTAATAAGAGAAATCTAGTAGAGCTGCTACAGTATAGTACTCTGTAAAAGATTGTTCAGTTTTACTGTAATAATATACTAGTTTATTTCTTATAGTAATAATAGTCTGTGCTATAGTATTATTTTAGACTGAATTTCTTTTTAAGTGATTTAACTGCTTCTTAAAATAAGTAAATAAACTGTTATACACTTATCAGACTGACTGCAGTATTGATGTATGAGTGATTGAAACTATTTTTATTATCTTATAAAACTGAAATAGT
>NW_003101663.1:233036-246032 GCF_000003855.2 Blastomyces gilchristii SLH14081
TTCAACTGAGTTCACTTTATATCAGAAAGTTTTAATATCTGAATCTTTTCTCAATCAGAGTGTTACACTCAATGATTAATTATCAGATATAATCAAAGAGTCTGAATAATTGTCTTATATATTGAACTTTACTATATTCTAATATTCTGTATTATATTCAGTGATGTGACTAATTTATTTATTTATTAAATATCATGAAATTATTATTATTATTTAGAGAAGATATAAATTACATTAGTAATGTTTCAAATCTGTGATATTTAAATTATTAGTCAATCTATTTAAAATTAACAGTAGTGTTACTAAAAAGTATTATTAAAAAATAATATTGAAAAGTGTTATTAAAAAATATTATCTTTTATAAAGTAAATATAAAAGTTACTTAAGTAATTACTTTTATCTTATTTTTATCTTAAGAATCAGTTATCTTATTATTCATTATCTTGATATTAAGATTCTTTATCAGTGTTTATATTACAAGTTGAATCATATAAGTAATTAGACTGGCCGGCGGGACCATGAATTTCACATTTGATCTCATTTGATCTGGTCTCATACATTTCTTGATGTGAGTCCCACCAGAACCAAGCCTCAAAAAAATCTGAAAATGAATCATTTCTGAGAGAAATGATGTGAAAAATGACCAGATTTAATTCAAGAACAGTGAAATGAGAGTAATTTCTCAGAATAAACTGTGAAAGATAATCATTCTTTCAAAATCAGAATAAGACTGAGACTGAAGATCAAAATCAGTCTCATTCAGTTCATTCAGTGATTGCTTATATAATCAGAATTTGATAATGATTATTGATAATGCTCATGAAACAACTAAATACATTCTTATACAAGTTTATTCTTTACTTTCTCATGAAAACTACACTTCTCTGATATACTGTGATCAGAGATATTAAACTGTCTGATAATTTCATATTTTATAATCATGAGTTTCTTGATTGTTTCTTCTTGTAATTATTCTCAGTGATAGTGATAAATATCTTGACTTGAGTTGAACTTTCACTTTATTCTCACCCCTGTCAATGAAATTGTCAGAATATCATGTATCATCAGTGCAATAGTTAAATATGTACTCTCAACAATTTTTCATAACTCTAGAATTGATTTGATGTGTAAATTCATTGAATTATCTTGAAGATAGCAGTCAAATTCAGTTTTATAAGTATGTAGTTTTGTCTGATTTTTGATTGTAATCAATGTATGTAAGTTCTGTTTCAAAGTTAGTATTATAGTTCTATGAGATATGAAGTGTTATCAAAGATTGTTACTTATTAGAGAATTGTATTTCACTGTCTTTATATCTTGAACATCTGCTCATTCAAATCTCTGATAGTTGATATTGTAGTAGTCTCAGACTAATTTAATATATGAGTCTCATTTCTCCTCTGTTCAATCTTGAGAAGTGTAGATATTAACTTGATGAGAGAGATCTAGTAGAGCTGCTACAGTATAGTACTCTGTAAAAGATTGTTCAGTTTTACTGTAGTAATATATCAGTTTATTTCTTACAGTAATAATAGCCTGCACTATAGCATCATCTCAGACTGAATTTCTTTTTGAGTGATTCAACTGCTTCTCAAGATAAGTAAATAAACTGTTATACATTCACCAGGCTGACTGCAGTATTGATATACAAGTGATTGAGACTGTCTTTGTTATCTTATAAAACTGAAACAGTAAATCAATCATATATTTCAACTGAGTTCACTTCATATCAGAAAGTTTCAATATCTGAATCTTTTTCTGATCAGAGTGTTACACTCAATGATCAATCATCTGATATAATTGAAGAGTCTGAATAGTTATCTTATGTATTAAACTTCACTGTGTTCTAATATTCTATATCATATTCAGTGATGTGACTGATTTATTTATTTATTGAATATTATGAAATTGTTATTATTATTTAGAGAAGATATAAATTGCATTAGCAATGTTTTAAATCTGTGATATTTAAATTATTAGTCAATCTATTCAAAATTAACAGTAGTATTATCAAAAAGTATTATTAAAAAGTAATATTAAAAAGTGTTGTCAAAAAACATTATCTTTTATAAAGTGAATATAAAAGTTACTTAAGTAATCACTTTCATCTCATTCTCATCTCAAGAATCAGTTATTTCATTATTCTTCATCTCAATGTTAAGATTCTTTATCAGTGTTTATATCACAAGTTAAACTATATAAGTAATACAGGAAATATGACCTTATTTATCATTTCAGGAATGCAAAGCCAATTTTTGCTTCAAGCTCTTCATCATAGTATAGTTATTCACAGCATTATCAGTTGTAATTATAAGAAGACTGAGACTAATATTTCAATAGTCATTTTTAATCACAGTCATTAATATCTCTGTTATATAATTCTCAGTATGACTACTGATCAATGATTCAAATTCAATTAATATCTCTTAATAAGTTCAGTTCTCATCAATGTAATAACATGTAACTCTTATAAATGTAAGATTGTTTATACTAGTTCATGCATTCACTGTGAGAGACACTCTTTGATGATTCTTCAACTCTGATTCTAGATGTTGTATATTGACTTTGTAGTATATCTTGAGATTGAACTGAAGACAGAATTGATGTGAAATATGAAGATTTGAATTAAGCATTTGAAGAAGTGTTCAGAATTTGAGGTTTTCAATTAATTAAAGAGAAAGATTCAGAGATATACATATATGAAGTAATTATTCACAGAAGTTATCAGATAAGAGTTATGAAATCAGAGTACTAATACATGATCATTTTCACATGATTTCCTTCAAATTAAAAAGTTAGTATTATCAAAAATCATTATCTAGTAGAGCAACTTACCAGCTCAGTAGTAATTTTCTAATTATTTTTCTTTTATTGTCTGCATTCTGATAACTTCAGATGTCAGAAAATTTCTCTAAAGTTATGATTAGTTTATAATAAATGTTTCTGAATAGAGTTGCAGTGATTGTAGCAGAGAGATAACTCTTCAGTAATCTGCAATACAATCTGTTAATAATTATTTCATAGTTCATCTCAATGTTTGTGTTGAGTTTTTCATAAATTTCATGACCTGAAATCAGATGTGAAGAATGAAGTAGTTATTCATCATAATTGAAAGAGAGTATTCTGTGTTGAATTATAAATAATGTAGACTTTGTAATTCACAGTGATTTTTTAAAGAGTTTATGAATCTTCAATAGAAATAAAAGAAGTGAAAGAAGTGAATTCAGAAGACATGATAATAATTTAAGAAAGATAATAATTTATTTTCAATAACTGATCACTGATGTGTGTAAGAAGAATTAATATAAGAGAAAATAATCTTATTTCTTAGCTTAGTTATAATTTTAGTACTAACTCAGATTGAATATCATTGATGTATAAAAGTAAATAAATAATCTTGATTAATCTCTGTCATATTTCTTGAAATATATTAATATTGTGAAAGAGAGTGTTATCAAATTATATTATTAAATGATATTATTAAAAATATATTAATATTATAAATATCAATGTTGAAAAAATGTTGATACTTATACATTATAGTGATTTGTGAATCATGATAGTTAAATATATATATATATATATATCATTCCTGACTTGATTACAACTTGTACAATAATTTTTGAAAACTCAAAATCAATTTTAATTATTAATAATTAAAAACTTAAACTTATAACTAACTAATATAAAAAGAAAAAAATCTACTTCTTCTCTTTCTCATTCTTCTTATCATTCTTCATAATTCACTTCTCATTCTTCTTCTTCTTCTTCTTCTTCTTATCTGAGATAATAATCACCTCAAAATCTCTCTTCACTGCCTTCTCAGAGAAGAGTTCTCACTGCTTTCTCTCAGTCAGATCAATCTGCATCTCAAAATCTCACATTTTCTGGTCTGCTATCTCGGGTTCCATCTCAGCAGTAAGCAGATTATTATTATTATTATTCTTCAATTATAGATGTATGCAGTCAGAGACTATGACATCTACCTGAGAATCTTTAGTTCTCAGGGTTTTTCCTATATCTATAGAGTCAACTATTATACATTTATCAATTTCAAATATGCAAAATCAGAAAATTCCAGCCCAGAATACAAAAACTGTTTACAAAAGCAGTAAGCAGATTGACATGCTCAGAGAGCAGAGCTGTCTTCTCAATGTTCTGAATCATGAAGTGCATTCAAGACCTGAACAAGATCTTAATTCCCTTCTTCTCTGCCAGCTCCTGCTAATCAATTAGAGAATAGAAGTATTATCAAAAATCATTATCTTTTAATAAATAAAAAACTTATCAGTTTTGACTTCTTTATCTTCTACTTTAACACTCTCTCAATCTTCTTCTGCTGTTACTTATTTATAGCAACACTCTTCTTCTCTCTCTCTCTCTTTATCTTAATCTCAAATCATTCTCAGAACTTCTTCTGATCTCACTGCTGCTGTATAAGACTCTTCACTGTCTTCTTCTTCAATCTCTCATAGACAGCATCATCTGCATTATTTCTATACTTAGTTCAGTCTAAATCTATCAGAAGTGTTACTTAAAATTGTTATTATTCTACTCTCTTACAGAGCCTCTTCAAGGTATTATAATATGTCTTATAATCTGTCTCTTCTCACTTGAACATCTTCTTCTTCTCTCTCTTCAATCTGTAATAGTACTTACGTGTCTTGATGATCTGCAGAACCGCAGAATATTTGAAGAGAGATAACATGATTAATTTCAGTGAGTATTGAAGAGAGATGAAGATAGAAGAGATAATTAAAAATGATATAATGATGATAATGATAATAATGATGATAATAGTAATAATAATGATAATAGTGATGATGATAATGATGATAATAATGATGATAATAATGAAAGAGAGAGTGTATTAAAATATATTACTGACTTATCAAATATAAAGAGACTCAAAGAAAATATTAACAGCTTTCAGTGATATATAGAAACAGCTACAGTGTTGTATAGTAATATCATCTTTATTCAATGCATGCACTATTGATATTCTTTGTATACAGTTATCATATAATCTGTATCAGAGATACATGCAGAAAACAGATCTTTGTTACTAGAATAAATAATTGCAGCAATTCTCTGTTTTCATATTATAAAGATAAGTTATTCTTATTTCTTTCTTCTCTCTTTTCTCTTCTTCAATCAATCACTAATTTCAAGCTGATATGAAAACTATTAAAACACTCTCAGAAACTCTCAAATTGAAGAGTATAGATTAATCAAATTTCAAATGCAGAAGAAATCAAATTATCTTCTATAGATTCAATTATTCACTCTCTCTTAAATAAAACAGCAGTTACATTCCCTCTCCTCTCAATCAAATGATGGCCTGTGAAAAGTGAGTATCACACCAGGTCATAATGATCAACACAGTCTCAGCACACAGGGCTGCATATGCACAGTGTGTGCTGAACTGAGAGACTGTGTGAGTTGCAAACTGATGACAGCATCTCAGAGAGAGCTGTGCAGTGTGAGAAAGCTATAACTCTCAGTCATATGCACAGAGAATGAATCACTGCAGTAAGTGCATGTATATTGAAGTAATGCTTTTTAATAATACTCAGTCTCTGATATAATGAAAATAGAGTCTCTCTATGAGATCTGTTTCTATCAGAAGTCAGAAGATCTTATATTTTTCAAGACTATCTTTGTACACCTTGTCTGTGAAATTGATGAGAGAAATCATCAATTTCAGTATTCTGTTCTTAATATCATTTAAGTGACAGCAGAGTTCACTCTGATCACACTTTTTAAGTGTATATTTTCTAATTATTCATATTTATATAGATATATACTGATTATTTGTTAGATGATATTAAGATAATAGCTCATCATGACTGTGTTACTCTCACTGTGAGAGATACATAATTAGTGATAAACATTGCAAAGACTCTGAGAAGTGAGTATTTTGAGAGTGCTGTGACTCTGCAACCTTGATTTTTTTTTGTTTTTATTTTTTATTTTTTTCTTTTCCTTTTCTTTTTTTTTTTGTTTTTCTTTCTCTTTCTATCTCTTTTTTTTCTTTCTCTTTCTGTCTCTTTTTTTCTTTCTCTTCTTTTTTTCTTTCTCTTTTTTTTTTTTTTATTGTGATTTTTTCTTATTATTTTGTTTTTTATTTTTTTATTATTTTTTGTATTTTACATTTTTTTTTTAATTAAAATGATATTAATTATGATCTGTATTTAGAAAAGTAATGATATTTAATAATACTCTCTGTTGAATTTTCAACAAATGAGCACTATGTTATGATATTATGTAAGTGAGAAATGATTTCATGATCTTATTTAATGCCATTTTCAATAATGAGATCAGAATGAAAATGTGACTAAGAATTCAAACATATTCTTTATCTGAGACTAGATTTTTATTTGAAAAGTGAATCTGAAACCTTTAATATTTGAAATAATAAGATTTGAAATCAATGTGATGAACACAAATCATGATCAGAAGTAATGCTTTTAGATAACATGATAACTGTAAAGTTTGATTCTGATCTCAGACACGGTCACACGGTCAGTCTATAAGTAATACAGAGAATATGATCTTATTTATTATTTTAGAAATGCAAAGTCAATTTTTGCTTTAAACTCTTTATTATAGTGTAGTTATTCACAGTATTATTAGTTATAATTATAAGAAGACTGAGACTAATATTTTAATAGTTGTTTTTAATCACTGTTATTAATATCTCTGTTATATAATTCTCAGTATGACTACTGATCAATGATTTAAATTCAATTAATATCTCTTAATAACTTCAGTTCTTATCAATGTAATAATATATAACTCTTATAAATATAAGATTATTTGTACTAGTTCATACATTCACTGTGAGAGATACTCTTTAATGATTCTTCAACTCTGATTCTAGATATTATATATTGACTTTGTAGTATGTCTTGAGATTGAACTGAAGACATAATTGATATGAAATATGAAAATTTGAATTAAGTATTTAAAGAAGTATTCAGAATTCAGAGTTTTCAATTAATTAAAGAGAAAGATTCAGAGATATATATATACAAAGTAATTATTCACAGAAGTTATTAGATAAGAGTTATAAAATCAGAGTACTAATATATAATTATTTTTACATAATTTTCTTCAAATTAGAAAATTAGTATTATCAAAAATTATTATCTAGTAGAGTAACTTATCAGCTCAGTAGTAATTTTCTGATTATTTTTCTTTTATTATCTACATTTTGATAACTTCAGATGTTGAGAAATTTTATCAGAGTTATAATCAGTTTATAATAACTGTTTCTGAATAAAGTTACAGTAATTATAGTAGAGAGATAACTTTTTAGTAATCTACAATATAATCTATTGATAATTATTTCATAATTTATCTCAATATTTATATTAAGTTTTTCATAAATTTTATAACCTGAAATCAGATATGAAGAATAAAGTAATTATTCATTATAATTGAAAAAAAGCATTCTATATTGAATTGTAAATAATATAGACTTTGTAATTTACAGTGTTTCTTTAAAGAGTTTATAAATCTTCAATAGAAGTGAAAGAAGTGAAAGAAGTGAATTCAGAAGATATAATAAAGATTTAAAAAAGATAATAATTTATTTTTAATAAAGATAATAACTGATCACTGATGTATATAAGAAGAATTATTATAAGAGAAAATAATCTTCTTTCTTAACTTAGTTATAATTTTAGTACTAACTCAGATTAAATATCATTAATATATAAAAGTAAATAAATAATCTTGATTAATCTCTATCATATTTCTTGAAATATATTAATATTGTGAAAAAGAGTATTATCAAATTATATTATCAGATGATATTATTAAAAATATACTAATATTATAAATATTAATATTGAAAAAATGTTAATACTTATACATTATAGTGATTTGTAAATCATGATAGTTAAATATATATATATATATTATTTCTGACATTGATTAGAACTTGTATAATAATTTTTAAAAACTCAAAATTAATTTTAATTATTAATAATTATGAGCTTATAACTAACTAATATAGAAAGAAAACACTTTTTTACTATATTTTTCTCTCTTCTATCTTTTATATCTTATAATTACTCTATCTATCTCTTCTCTTATCTGAGATGATAATTATCTTAAAATCTCTTTCACTGTCTTTCAAAGAAGAAGTTCTTACTACTTCTCTCAGTCAGAATAATCTATACTTTAAAATCCTGTATTTTCTGATCTACTGTCTCAGATTTCATCTCAGTAGTAAGCAGATTGACATACTCAGAGAGTAGAGCTGTCTTCTCAATATTCTGAATTATAAAGTGTATTTAAGATCTGAATAAGATCTTAATTCTCTTCTTCTCTATTAACTTCTGTTAATTAATTAGAGAACAGAAGTATTATCAAAAATTATTATCTTTTAATAAATAAAAAACTTATCAGTTTTGACTTCTTTATCTTCTACTTTAATATTGTGGCGGGCTGCGCCTGATCAATCATATAGACTATTCCGTTACACTTCACAGATTTCTACCGCTTCATTCTCGATCGCCGATCCTCAGCCGCCACGAACGCGTATGCTTCAATTCTCAGTCATTCTCAATTGCCAATCCTCAGCCATTACATACACATATAAATATTCACTTTAATTGCTAATTCTTGCACTTTCTCTTTCTTTTCTTTCTTTAACATTTTTCACTTTGTTATATAAGATCTATTTATTATATCAATCTATTCAGTGTAGACTTCTTACACTTGAAAAACATTCATCATCTTCTTATTAGAAATGATTATTCACACTCATTGTCTTCTTATTAGAAACAATTACTTATTGAGAAGATATTTAAACATGTAACAATATGTAAGAAATAGAAAAACAGTTAAGCAGATAATAAGTTCTCAGATAAAAGCTTACTTATCAGTCACTCTGACTCTGTAATAAGATCTTATAAGAGAATGTCAGTGAAAGATCTGAGAGTTCTGACACTCAGATGTATGAGATATTTATATAATTACACTTCTTCAGATTTCATAGATATCACATATTCAATAAACAACATGTCTAATAACAATATGAGAGAACTCTCAAATGCAAGTATAGAAGTAATATTACAGTGACTCTGAGTAATGTTGAAATTACAACAGTAATAGATAGCTGATATGTATATAACTTAACAACTTCAATACAAGGAAATTCAATAATTAACTCAATAAGAAACTCATGCAATTTCAATATCTACAGAATTGAATGCAAAAGCACTGAAAGAATACTTAGATACTCTTATATATTTCAATGCTTCTGATCTCACTCTCTACTCATTATAAAGAATGAAAATGCTTATGAAACTGAGTGTAGATAAAGATATCATCAGCTTGTTAATTAATCAAGATTAATATATCAATGAATAATTGAAGAATTGCATGAAATAGAAGTTTCATTTATAAATGAAAGCATGTGAATCAGTATTATGAATATCTGACAACATTATCAAATATCTTGATATTCTGTTCTAAGACACTGTCATATAACAGAAAGTATTAGATTGATTACAGAGTGTCTGACAGAGAAACACTTCTCTTACAATATTTATTTCTGACTTCAACACTCAGATCTTAGAAGTAGATGATCAATCTTGAAAGAATCAAATAAAGATTAGCATGCTTAAGAAGACATTGACTTTCAAACTCTTACAGGCCCTTGTAAGTGTAAATGAAGACCTGACTTATGAAGGCTTCTGTACACAACTCCGGACATTGAATGACCTATGCACCTCCTCGTTCAAAGAATGAATCAGCGCCTGTCCGCGCCAACCACATTGCAGTGAAGAAAGATTCGGAAGATAACTATGAGAATGCCTTGATGAAACAGGGAAAAGATTAGCTTCTGTTCAAATTTGCAAACAGAAGCTTGAAGAGGTCAGACAATAACAATTTGAAGAGAAAATAACAATGAATGTGATTCTTGTATCTACTGTGATCAATAATATATATGATATAAAAGTCATGATAGACAGCAATCTATATTACTATACAATGATTAAATCTTCAGTTGTAAGATATTATAACCTTCAGTGTATTCTCTTATTAAAACTCTGACTTCTTGCAGAATTTGATGATTTAAAAGATATTTGCATCTGTTACATAGTAAAACTAAACATAGATATCAGAGAATATCAGTATGAAGATGCCTATATATATGAAGTTGATAATCTTAATTATAATCTTATGTTAAAACTTGTCTGACTATCTGAACAAGATATCTTATTAAACACTTAAAACAGAAGCTTAATATTCTCTAACAATAATAGAGTTCATGAAGATAATATTTATAAGACTATAAACCTGACACAGATCTCTGCTAACACCTATGAAATGCTCTGAAAAAGAAGTTACTGAAAAGATTACTGACAGTATAATTATATATCAATCTATTTAATTAGTCTAGCTAATATTAAAAAAGCTTTAGAAAAGTTATTCTATACTATAATAACAGATTCTTATATCAAACTCTTTTAATAATATTATGAATATCTAGATATTTTCTGACAAGATAATATCACAAACATATCTCTCTTATAAGACTCAGAAGTGAATCACAGTATTAAGTTAGAAAAGAAGAATGATAAAGACTCTGAACTGTTATGAGACTCTCTTTATAACATGTTCTGAGATGAACTTCTTCTTCTTTGAAAGACATTTAATAATCTGTTAAATAAAGAATTCATACATATTAGTAACTTCTCTGCTGCAGTCTCTATTCTCTTTACAAAGAAATCAGATAAAGAACTCTAATTCTGTGTGAATTATTAAGAACTAAATAGATTAATAAAGAAAGACTGCTATTCTCTATCTCTTATCAATGAAATCTTAGCTTGTATCAGATAAGCTCAATAATTTATAAAGCTAGATATTATTACTGCATTTCATAAGATCTGCATTATTAAAGAAGATGAGTGACTTACAGTATTTCAAACATAATATAATCTCTTTGAATAAGTAGTCACTCTCTTCAGACTGACTAATACTCTCAGTACATTTCAGAAGTATATTAACTGAGCACTCTGAGATTTTCTTGATTATTATTATTATTATTATTATTATTATTCTTTCATTATACTCATATGCAAGCTGAGCTTATAATAAGTTCTTGCGTGATGTTAAATACAGATTAAGTGTTGATTATACAGAAGATAATACAGATGTTAAGATCATATCAAGATAACAAGAACATAGAAAAATACAAAGAAGTGATAATTAGATACATACAATAATAACTTTCCAGCTCAGAAACATAGAGTGATTCATTGAAGTGATTTGTACATCTCTGTATTTATTAGAAATCTGAGGTGCTTGAGTTCCGGATTTAATGTATCTTCTGCGGGTTTCGAACCCACGCGCCTTGATTTCCCACGTCAAGGCGCTACCGGGTGGCCGCATTAATCATTCAGCCACTGAGGCTTCTTGATAAATTCATATCTATATATTTCAATAACATTCTTATCTTCACTGATGAATTCAGAAAAGAATATTAAGAACATGTATAAAAGATATTATAATAACTATAAGAAGCAGAACTATCAATAGATATTAATAAGTGCAATTTTAAAGTCAAGAGTATTAAATATCTGAGTTTTGTCATAGAAGCTGATAAGAGAATTCAAATGAATTCTGAGAAAGTCTCTATCATTCTTGAATGAGAAGCTCTGTGTACTGTGAAAGATGTATAAAGCTTTATCAGATTTACTAACTTCTATCAGTGATTTATATAAAACTTCTCAGATATTATAAGATCACTTACAGAACTTATCAAGAAGAACTCAGTATTTCAGTGATCAGTGAACACTGAAGCTGCATTTATATAGATAAAGAAGATATTCATTAATATCTCTCTACTAATAATATTTGACTCTGATTATAAAACAGTTATTAAAGCTGATTTCTCTGACTATGTTATAGAAGAAGCTATATTATAATATAATAATAAAGATATCTTATAATTATATATCTTCATATCTAAGAAACTGAGTTCTGCTGAATACAATTATGAGATCTATGATAAGAAACTTCTCATAATAGTACACTATCTAGAAGAATGAGACTCTGAACTCTAAAGTGTCTTTAAATTTGAGATAATCACAGATTATAAGAATCTCAAGTACTTTATAACTATCTATAAACTCATTAAACAGTAAATATGATAATCTGAGTTCTTAAGCTGCTTTCATTTTACAATACACTATTATTCTAGTAGTCAGAACTTGATGACAGATACTCTCTTATAATAAGAGTAAGATATATTATTTAATATAATAGATACTCACTGAATGAACTGAGAGCATCAGCTCTTGAATCTGAAGATATTAGTTAATCAAGATAAAACAGCTTATAATACTATACATACTTCTTTAATTAGAACTGTCACTGATATCTTAACTTCTTTCAAATCTATACTAGATGAACTATGATATACAGTAGCTCAAACTAATAAACTTCTTTAAATTCTCACTGAAGCAGTATAATAAGAAGCACTCTGATTTCTCTCAGAACTATGTATAAGAATTAATATCTTAGAATGTTCAATCAATGATAATAATACTTTACAATTCTGTAAACAATATTGAGTCTCTCACTTCAAATTCTTATATATTCAGATAATGCAAGAGATGTATGATTTATATATAACTGACTATTCAGGCTGTGAACAACTGTATTAAATAATCTCTCAAGAATTCTACTAATCTGAGATATTAAACAGCATCAGATGTTTTATCTGAAACTGCAACTATTGTTCTTTTATCATCTTATAAAAGAATTATAGAAAAGATCTGTTGAAGTCACTCAATATCTCTGATAGAATCTGATGAGATGTGATAATTAACATCACTATTAATCTCTCTAAGAGTAAGATTTGTAGAAACATTCTAGTCATTATAAACTGATTGAGTAAAGATGTAATATTGAAATCTTGTAATAAGATGAATATTAAATAAGTTACTGAAGCTTTTCTACAGAGCTCATGAT
>NW_003101663.1:246613-249488 GCF_000003855.2 Blastomyces gilchristii SLH14081
GTTAAGTTCAAAGTAATAGAGATTCTAGAGAGTTATACCTACTATCTTTATTCTCTGTCTACGATGTATTAATATATATCTACATGAGCTTACTTCGCTGCTCTGCTACTGATCTGTTCTCTTCTTTTCTGACTTCTAACTGACAGCTGTCAGGGATCATAGAAGAAGATAATGAACTTGATTGAGAGATTGAGAATATTCTTAATAAGAGACCCCGTGGCCGCAGTCAATAATATCTTGTAAAATGAGTCAGCTATGATCATCTGATCTGAACTCTGAGTTCTGTGTTATCTGAGACTGCGGCCCTTGACTGATAGAAGCTATGCATGATCAGAGAAGAGAGAGGCTAATATAACAGGCTGTGCTCAATCAATTATATAGACTATTCTGTTACACTTCACAGATTTCTATCACTTTATTCTTGATTGCTGATTCTCAGCCGTCATGAATGTGTATGCTCTGATTCTCAGTCATCACATACACATATAAATATTCACTTCAATTACTAATTCTCACACTTTCTCTTTCTTTTCTTTCTTTAACATTTTTCACTTTGTTATATAAGATCTATTTATTATACCGATCTATTCGGTGTAGGCCTCTTACAAATATCTTCTTAATCTTCTTCTATTACTGCTTATTTATAGTAACACTCTTCTTCTCTCTCTCTCTCTTTATCTTAATCTTAAATCATTCTTAGAACTTCTTCTGATCTCACTGCCTCTGTATAAGACTCTTCACTATCTTCTTTTTCAATCTCTTATAGACAGTGTTATTCACATTATTTCTATACTTAGTTCAGTCTAAATCTATTAGAAGTATTACTTAAAATTGTTATCATTCTGCTTTCTTACAGAGTCTCTTCAAGATATTATAATATGTTTTATAATTTATCTTCTCTTACTTAAATATCTTCTTCTTCTCTCTCTTCAATCTGTGATAGTACTTACATGTCTTGATGATCTGCAGAACTGCAGAATATTTGAAGAGAAATAACATAATTAATTTCAGTAAGTATTGAAGAGTAGTGAAGGCAGAAGAGACAGTCAGAAATAATATAATAATAGTGATAATAATAATAATAATAGTGATAATAATGATGATGATGATAATAATGAAAGAAGAAGTGTATTAAAATATATTACTAACTTATCAAATATAAAGAGACTTAAAGAAAATATTAACAGCTTTTAGAGATGTATGAAAACAGCTACAGTATTACAGAGTAATATTATCTTCATTCAATATATACACTGTTGACATTCTTTGTATGTAGTTATTATATAATCTATATCAGAGATACATGTAGAAAATAGATCTTTATTACTAGAATAAATAATTGCAGTAATTCTCTATTTTCATATTATAAAGATAAGTTATTCTTATTTCTTTCTTCTCTCTTTTCTCTTCTTCAATTAATTACTAATTTGAAGCTGATATAAAAACTATTAAAACACTCTCAGAAACTCTCAAATTGAAGAGTATAAACTAATTAAATTTTAAATACAGAAGAAATCAAATTATCTTCTACAGATTCAATTACTCATTTCTCTTTTAAATAAAACAGTAGTCATGTTCCTCTCTCTCTCTCTCAATTAAATAAAACATGATCTGTGAAAAGTGAGTATTATATCAGATTATAATAATCAATATAGTTTCAGTATGCAGAGCTGTATACACACAGTATATACTGAACTGAGAGACTGTGTGAGTTGTAAATCAGCAGCAGTATTTCAGAGAGAGCTGTACAGTATGAGAAAGATGTAATTCTCAGTTATATATACAGAGAATGAATTACTGCAGTAAGTGTATATACATTGTATAAAAGTAATGCTTTTTAATAACACTCAGTCTCTGATATTATAAAAATAGAGTCTCTCTGTGAGATTCATTTTTATCAGAAGTCAGAGAATCTTATATTTATTAAAATCATCTTCACATATCTTATTTATAAAATTAATGAGAGAAATCATTGATTTCAGTGTTCTACTTTTAATATTATTCAAGTGATAGCAGAGTTCACTCTGATCACACTTTTTAAGTGTATATTTTTTAATTATTCATATTTATATAGATATATACTGATTATTTATTAGATAATATTAAGATAATAACTCATTACAGCTGTGTTATTCTCACTGTGAGAAATATACAGTTAATAATGAACATTGTAAAGACTCTGAGAAGTAAGTATTTTAAGAATACTACAGCTCTACAATCTTGATTTTTTTTAGTTTTATTTTTTATTTTTTCATTTTTCTTTTATTTTTTTTTTCTTTCTCTTTTTTTTGTTTTTTATTGTTGTGATTTTTTCTTATTTTTATTTTATTTTTTATTTTTTTTATTTTTTTTGTATTTTATATTTTTTTATAATTAAAATTATATGAATTATAATCTATATTTAGAAAAGTAATAATATTTGATAATACTCTCTATTAAATTTTCAATAAATAAGTACTATATTATAATATTATGTAAGTAAGAAATGATTTTATAATCTTATTTAATATTATTCTCAATAATAAGATCAGAATGAAAATGTAACTAAGAATTCAAATATATTCTTTATTTAAAACTAGATTTTTATTTGAAAAGTGAATCTGAGATCTTTAATATTTGAAATAACATGATTTGAGATCAATGTAATGAATACAAATCATGATTAGAAGTCATGCTTTTTTAGATAGAATAGCTGTAAAGTTTGATTCTGCTCTCAGACACGGGTATACCATCCGTCGAGGTCTAAACCCGCTGGGGGGGGAGGTAAGGATTCGGGGGGCAGGACAACCAGGGGGTGAGCAATTAAAATCCGACTGACGTTGAATACTACACGCGGGCGGTAAGGCGTTTATGCCGAAGGGGCCGGGAGGGCCGA
>NW_003101663.1:250511-272689 GCF_000003855.2 Blastomyces gilchristii SLH14081
ACTCTTAAGATTATCAGATTAGAAGTTATCTTTGTTATATAGTAACAGTTATCAACTGATTTGACAGCATATGTGCTGTATATAGTATAAAGAAATAGATGAGTTTTTCTACTAACTATATAAATCTTCTTTTCTCATCTCTGTTCAAATCAAACACATGATAAGTGAGTTTCTTATATATTAATTTAAAATATGAAAAATATAGTTAATAAGTGACTTACAGATCACTTATTATATTTCATTCTATGTATAAAATTCTCTGCAAAAGTGATATATTTTAGAGATAAAGCTAATAGTAGTGATAGAATTTTTTGAAAAGATTTCTCATCTCTGTGACATAATTTTCCTCTTTTCCTTCATCTTCAATAGTGAGATTCTTGAAAGATAATAAGAGACTTATTCTGACATTTCTAGTGAGTAATAAATATCTTTATGACACAGCTGTGACCTCTGTGATTATCAAGAAAGTCAGATTGAAGGCAGAGATGACAGTATTAATGAGTCGCAGAAGCACTGCTCTTATTATCACATCTTCTTCTTCTTCTACATCTCTTGTGACTGTGATGATAGTAGCTGTGTCTTGCAGTGAGGTGTCATTTCTTCTGTCAGTCAGTTTGTCTGCATTCAGTTCTTTCTCTGCTCTTCTCACTGCTGTCATGACACTGTTCTCTCTCTCAGTTAACACAGTGATGTATGACTCTGTGTGATCATTCAGAGAGAATCTCAGAGAGAGCTTGATTTCAGAGACAGCAGCTCTAAGAAGCTTAATCTGTAGTTTCTCTTTTATAACATATCTAAGCTCTGCTCAGAATACTACTGAGTTAAGTCTGCAGAGTTCTGCAGTTTCTTTATCTTCTTTCTGTGAGAAGGCTTTAATACAGTCTCTGATCAGTATTATCACTTATCTACACTGTACTAAGCAGCTGAAGAAAGAGAAGATCTTGTATATCTGTCTCTTCTTTCACTCTCATTATTTCTGTTATATCTGTAATAATAACTTCTATCTCTCTGTAAGTATTATCTACTCTATAAGAAGATATTATGTCAGTTCTGACAAGAAGCTCAGATACTCAAGCAGTACAGAGTAAGAATCTCAGAGCTTCAAGTATTGATGAATTCTATCAAGACTGAAGAGATCTTCCTTGCTTGTCTATAAAAGAAGATGAAAGTGTGAATCTTCAAGATAAAAAAACACCTCAGAATGACTGACTTTAAGAAGAGATCAGTCAGTACTGCTGTTGAAAGCACTACAGATCAATTTTCTTCTTTAAATATTGAAAAAGTTGATTATGAGAAGATATCTTTCTGGAGAGAAAAGCTTAAATCTCTTATAAACTTGCAAATAAGTGAACTATCTAAAGAGAAAGAATATGAATAGTATTTGAAGAGAATTTCTATAATCAATATAGAAGACTCTATTCTGATTTATTCAGATAGCTCAAAAAATGAGAATTTGAATAAATTAGGCGCAGACATTGCTTATACTGAAGATAATATCAATTTTATCTCAGATTTCTGAAATCTAGACTGTGAATCTAAAGTCTTTGATACTGAACTATTTGTAATAGTAAAAGCTTTCAAACTCATTGAAATAAAATCTTATAAAAGAGAAAATAGTTTGAAAGAGATATGAATATTCTCTGATAGTCAAGCTGCTTTGAAAAGACTTAGAAATAGTCAGATTTATAATGATCAAATGAATCTTGAACTGATTTTAAACTCTGTTTTAAAAATTCAAAAGAGAAGAATATCAAAGCTGATAATTCATCTGCACTAAGTTCCTGCTTATATGAATATTCATGACAATGAATTGACTGATTCAGCTGCAAAAAAGAGTTCAGAATTAAGCAGATTTATTCAAAAAATTATATTCTGATCTTTTATAAAGAGAAAGATAAAAGAATCTTATTTAGATAAGTGAAATGAAAGCTGGTAGAAACAAAAGAAGAGTATACATTATTCAAGATTTGAAATAAAACTCAAGTGAAAATCTTGTTCAATTAAATGTAAAAAGAAAATATTCTCATCTATAATACAGCTGAAACTAGGACATGACTATTTCAAATCTTATATACAAAGATTTGATGATAGATTTGATTTAATAGAATGCTCATTCTGCAATGCAAATGAGAATTCTGAGTATATTATAATGCACTGTGCATTATACAATAGTCTCAGAGTCAGATTGAAAGAGAAGTATAATCTAAATTAATTAAATATAAGATTCTTATTCTCAACTAAGACAGGAATTAAGTACTTAATAGACTTTCTATCAGAAACTCAAGCAGCTACAAGAAAATGACTAAATTCAGAAATATCTAAATATAAAGAGGAGAAAATTGATCAGATATAGTCTGTTAAAACAGCTATATACTATGTTTTAATAATTTGTTTTATTACAGTCTCTCTCTACTTTACTTTTTTCTTTCTATTCTTTTCTATCTGTCTATTTAATGTGTCTATCTTTAAGACTATATTCCCTTTTCTTTTGTCATGATATTGTTAAATAATTTCAAAGTATCAGAAGATGTTAAAATACTGCAATTTATAAATAGTTTTTGTATTCTGAGCTGAAATTTTCTGATTTTGCATATCTGAAATTGATGAATGTATAATAGTTAACTTTATAGATATAGAAAAAACTCTGAGAACTTTTAGTTCTCAGATAGATATCATAGTCTCTGACTGCATACATCTATAATTGAAGAAGAATAATAATAATAATAATAAAGCACTGCAGAGATAAATCACTGATTAAAGAGAATCTCACTTTAATTAAAGCAGATGACTGAGATACTTTATAAATTAATAAGTTGATACTTTATATATCTCTTATACTCTTCTGCAGTACTGCAGTACTAACTTCTTAGCAGATAAAGATGTCAGTGTCAAAGACTTCAATGATGAAGAATAAGTTTAATGAGAATGTAATTGTTGATGAGTAGATTCTGAGATTCTCTCTTTTTACTTTTTCTGTGAGCTGCAGCTCTATTAGAATAGCAGCAGTCTGTGAATTGATAATATTAATCTTTTTATTAATTTTAAATATCTCTTTTCTCTAATTGCTTCAGGAATTTTACACTTGTGTAGTCTCATTAAACTTCTAAAAACTCTTTGAGAGAAAATAGAAGAAGAGTGCTACAGAGTTCACAAGATATCAGCTCATCACTATGAGATTATCTCTAAAAAACTCTTTGAGAAAAATGAGAAGTCTTAAGCAGTATTTCTTACTTAGCATCTCTGATGTGTAATGAAGCAGTCTCTACTAGTCATCTCATAGCTTGCAATCTCTTTCTCAGCATTTTTCAAATGCTCAAGCAGTTCTTATGAATTCTCTGATAATGAATAATCTTTTTATTTAACAAGGTATTGAAGCTTATCATAATACATTCACTTATTCAATATTTTCTTCATAAGATATTCAGTATCACTCTTAATCTCAATATCATTCAGCTGAGACAGCTTCACTTCAGAACATTGTTTATAGAGCTTTAAATAGAAAATGTGAAAAACAGAATAAATTGATTTCAATTCTGAGAATAATTTCAACTTATATATCTGCTTATTTATCACTCTTATCATCAGAAAAGATTCTAGTCATCACTCACTAAGCTTCTTACACAGTCTCATTTTCTTGATATTCTTTGCTGAAAGTAGCACTTGATTCTCTATTAAGAACTTCATTGAAAGATGTTTTTAATTATAGTATTTCATCTACTGCTTCTGAGTGTGATAAATACTTTTCATTATCTTCTCATGAATTTTATTCAAAAGTTTCAATCTCACTTTTACTTCTGATACTGAGAAGTACTCTGTTCTCTGTATCTGTTCAATATTCTGACTGTCTATTCTCTTCTTTAAAACATTATTCATGATGTCACTGAGTAATGAAGAATTATATTCATAATAAGTATAGAAAGAAGATACTTTTAAGATTGCATTCTTTGCATTATTATATATAAATTCAGTGATCAGAAGATATTTAAGTCAATCATTCTAATAATATGAATAGAACACTCAAAGATGCTGTTCTAATATCTGATTCTGATATTCAGTCTGATCATCTGTCTGTGAATGAAATGCAGTGCTGAGAAGACATCTTATCATAAGATAATAGTAAAAAGCTGATCAGTATTTACTGATGAAGAGAGATTCTTGATCTGTTATTAACAATTTCAGAGTATCATGATTATAAATGATAATATCTAAAAACAGATCAGTCAATTCAGAGGCTTTAATCTTTTTATGAATAGAAATATATTTTATCATCTTCATGAAATAGTTAACAGTGACTAAAATTGAGTCATATTCTTTGACTCTTGTCAACTTCAGTAGATTAACTATGAAATTTATTAATAGATTCTGCTATAAGCTCTTTGAAACAGACAGTGATATCAACTCACTGTATTACTTATACTACAGAATCTTTATTCTTTGACAGATATTATAAGTCTTAATATACTCTTTAACATCTGTCTGAAGCTTGTCTTAAACATATTTATATTTTAGAAGCTTCTCAGTCTTCTCTAACTCAAAGTGCTCTGTATAAGAATTATTATAATGAATTCTCAATAACTTCTGACACACTGCTCTGCTATAAGAGACAAAGACTGAATCATTCAGCAGTAGAAGTTCATATTCTTCTAGTTATCAGTGACTTGATTTCTTAGCAGCATCACTCTGCTCAGAGTCTGTCTCTTTCAAGTTTAAATTAGATTCTTTCTTCTTCAACTTCTGAATTCAAGCTGCAGTAAAGATATTTCTCTTCTATAACTTATTAATAAGTTTCAAAAGTAGTCAGATTAAAAGATTGTAGACTGTTTCATTCTTTGTTAATTTAATAATAGTAAGATATAATATGAGAAGCTCATGATCTTCAGTGTCAGTTCTCTGTAAGAATTCAGGTTTTCTTTTATCTTCTATACTGAGTTATGCAGCTGTCTTATCAGCACTGTTTCTGAGCTTTAGAGAATCTTAATCCTCTGCAGCCAGCTTCTTCTGCAGTGATAACAGAGATTCTTTTATAGAATTCTTCTTCTCATTAATAATATTATAATCAGGCTGTTTAGACAGTGTGTCAGTGAGATTAAGCTGATCTGAATGATATTGAATATAGAAATTATACTCTGAAAGCAGCTTTACTCATCTGACTTAACATTCTGTCAAGCTCTTTGTTATCAAGAAGTAATACAGATTTGTATAATCAGTCAGAACTTGCACTGAGTATTTACTACTCTGAAGATAATATCATCAGATCTTAAAGAATTTAACAATTACTAACATCTCTTAATTATGAATATCATATCTTCTCTATATAAGTGATAACTTCTTGAAGAAGAAGATCACTGATCTCTATTCATAGTATTTTATAGACTCTGTGAAAAAGTCTTCTCTTACAGACATTTCATTGTCTGTATTCTCAGAGATTATTATCTTCTGATTCTTTCAATGTTGAAAGATCTCTGATGTCAACTGTGAAAAGATTTCACAGATCTCATTCTCAGATACATCAGTCTCACACTGACTGAATAAGTTGAGATTAAAGTGATTCAGTATTGTAATATCTGTAAAAGCTTGTTTCAATTCTGCAAATGCCTACACAGTGTCTTAGATAAGAGTAAATAGTCTCATTTTTCTGTCTTTCACACTTTTCTTTAACAGATCTGTAAGAGAGACAGTAATTTATGAATATGTATAGATAAATTATCTGTAGAAATTTACAAATTTTAGAAACATCTACATCTTATAATATATCTGCAGCATCAGTCAGTTCTCAATGACAGAGATTCAGCTTCTGTTCATTGAAATGTTATTCATCTCAATTATATAATCTAAGAAATCAATCTTCTGCATGTAGAATTGTAAGGGGCCTACGCCGAATAGATCGGTATTATATTAATAGGTCTTATATAACAAAGAGAAAAACGTTAGAGAAGGAAAGAAAGAGAAAGTATGAGAGTTAGCAATTGAAGTGAATATTTATACATGTATGTGATGACCGAGGATCAGTGATCAAGAGTGACTGAGAATTGAAGTGTACACAGCTGAGGATCAGCAATCAGAAGTGACTGAGAATCAGAGCATATATGTTTGAGAATGAAGTAATTGAAATCTGTGAAGTGTAACAGAATAGTCTATATGATTGATCAGATGCAGCTCATCACATTAGCTTTCTTCTTTCAGAAGCAGTTCTCATCAGTCAAGAACTGCTGTTTCAGATAACACAGAACTCAGAGTTCAGATCAGTTAATTATAGCTAACTCATTTCATGAGATATTATTAATCACAGCTGTAAGATCTCTCATTGAGAATATTCTCAATCTCTCACTTAAGCTCATTATCTTCTTCTATGATGTCTGATAACTGTCAGTTGAAAGTTAGTTGAGAAGAGAATGAGTCAGTGACAGTGCAGTGAAGCAAGCTTGTATGAAAGATATTATAAATCTCTGATAATATGTCAAGATAATAGTTATAACTATCTAGAACTTCTATTACTTTATACTTAGTATGACAGTAATTCAGTGTATAAGATGAATATGTGATCTGTATATTCTTAAGATTCAATCATATCAAGTCTTCTATTTTATATTATTCGGTGAGATCTTAGTGAACATTGATTTAATTCTCTTAATCTTGTTTTACAGTTGTCATAAAGACCTCTGTTCAGTCATGAGCATCTCAGAGCTTTATTACTATATTATCAGTGATCTGAATTGAACTGCAGGAATTCAGTGTGAACTGTGTGATCTCTAGAAGATTCAACATCTTCATGTGATAACTGTGTATAAGAAAGAACAGGCTTATATCTGTTAAAACAGCATCTCATTCATTGATAGTAATCTCTGTGTGTAGAAGCAGGTCATGTCAATTATCTTATAAGTAATTACAGAACTTACAGAGATAATTTTTTACAGTCTGAATTATCTGTTCTAATGTATCATCAGTCTCAGAGTGATAGACAGTTGACAGATAATATATAATCTTGAGAACTTGACAGATTCTTGTTCAGAGAGTGCTTATAAATTAACAGCTCTGATCTGATACTATAGATCTCAGTAATTCATATATCTGATAGAATGAGCTCTGTAAGAAGACTTTAGTGACTTGTTCAGTATTCATCTTATTACAAGGTTTCAATATTAAATCTTTGCTCAATTGATTCACAATGATCAGAATGTTTCTACAATTCTTACTCTTAGAGAGATTAATAGTGAAGTCAATTATCATGTCTTATCAGATTCTATCAGAGATATTGAGCAGTTTCAGCAGATCTTTTCTACAGTTCTTTCATGAGATGATAGAAGAATAATAGTTATAGTTTCAGATGAAGTGTCTGATACTGTTTAATATCTCAGATCAGTAGAACTCTTGAGAGATTATTCTATACAGTTGTTCACAGCCTGAATAACTAGTTATATACAAATCATGTGTCTCTTGTATTATTCAGATGTGTAAGAGTTCACAGTGAGAGACTCAGTATCATTCACAGAATTGTAGAGTGTTATTATCATTGATTAAATATTCTGAGATATCAGTTCTTATACATAGTTCTGAGAGAAATTGAGATGCTTCTTGATATACTGCTTCAGTGAGTGCTTGAAGAAGTTCATCAGTTTGAGCTGTTATATACTACAATTTATTCAGTGTAGATTCAGAGAATGTTCTGACTGATGAAGTGTGTATAATGTTATAAGTGATCTCATCATAATTAACTAATATCTTCAGATTCAAGAGTTGATGTTCTCAATTTATTCAGCATGTATCTGTTGTATCAGATGATATATTTTATTCTCATTGTAAGAGAGCATCTATCATTGAGTTCTGACTGCTGAGACAGTAGTGTATTATAAAATGAAAGCAGCTTAGAAACTCAGATTATCATATCTATTATTCAGTGAGTTTACAGATTATTGTAAAGTATTTGAGATTCTTATAATCTGTAATTATCTTAAATTCAGAGATACTTCAGAGTTCAGAGTCTCATTCTTCTAGACAGTGTATGATTGTAAGAAGTTTCTTATCATAGATCTCATAATTGCATTTAATGAGACTCAGTTTCTTAGACATGAAGGCATATAATTGTAGAACATCTTTATTATTATATTATAATATCACTTCTTCTATCATGTAGTCAGAGAAATCAGCTTCAATAACTGTCTTACAATCAGAATCAAATGTTATTAGCAGAGAGATATTGATGAATATCTTCTTCATTTATATGAATACAGCTTCAGTGTCTGCTGATCACTGAAATACTGAGTTCTTCTTAATAAGTTCTGTAAGTGATCTTACAATATCTGAGAAGTTTTGTATAAATTACTGATAGAAGTGAGTAAATCTGATGAAGCTTCATATATCTTTCACAGTATACAGAGCTTCTTATTCAAGAATGATGAAGACTTTCTCAGAATTCATTTGAATTCTCTTATCAGCTTCTATAATAAAACTCAGATATTTGATACTCTTGACTTCAAAATCATACTTATTAATATCTATTGATAGTTCTGCTTCTTATAGTTATTGTAATATCTTCTGTACATGTTTTTGATATTCTTTTCTGAACTCATCAGTGAAGATGAGAATGTTATTAAGATATACAGATGCAAATTCATCAAGAAAATCTCAAAGTACTTAGTTAATATACTTCTGAAATATACTGAGAGCATTAGTCAGTCTGAAGAGAGTAACTATTCATTCAAAGAGATTATATTATGTTCAGAATACTGTAAGTCACTCATCTTCTTCAGTGATGCAGATCTTATAAAATACAGTAATGATATCTAGTTTTGTAAATCATTGAGCTTATTCAATGTGAGCTAGAGTTTCATTGATAAGAGATAGTGAATAGCAGTCTTTCTTTGTTATTCTGTTCAGTTCTCAATAGTTCACACAGAATTGAAGTTCTTCACCAGGTTTCTTTGCAAAGAGAATAGAGATCATGACAGAGAAATTACTAATACATATGAATTCTTTATTCAATAGATCATTGAGTGTCTTTCAAAGAAGAAGAAGTTCATCTTAGAACATGTTATAAAGAGAGTCTTATAATGATTCAGAGTTCTTATCATTCTTCTTCTCTAACTTAATACTGTGATTCACTCTAGAACCTTGTAAGAGAAGTATATTTATAATATTATCTTATCAGAAGATATCTAGATATTCATGATATTATTGAGAGAGTTTCATATAAGAATCTATTGTTATAACATAGAATAACTTTTCTAGAGCCTTTTTGATATTAATCAGACTGACAGAATAGATTATCACATGATTCTGCTGTCAGTGACTTCTTTTTCAGAGCATTTCATACATATTGACAGAGATCTATGTCAGATTCATAATCTTATGAATGTCATCTTCATGAATTCTATCATTGTTAGAGAATATCAAGCTTCTGTTTTAAGTGTTTACTAAGATGCCTTGTTCAGATAGTCAGATAAGTTCTAATATAAGATTATAATCAAGATTATCAACTTCATATATATAGGTATCTTCATGTTGATGTTCTCTCACATCTATAATCAACTTCATCATGTAACAGGTACAAATGTCTTTTAAATCATCAAATTCTGTGAGAAGTCAGGGTTTTGATAAGAGAATACACTGAAGATTATGATATCTTACAACTGAAGATTTTATCATTGTATAGTGACATAGATCACTGTCTATCATGGCTTTCATATTATACATGTTATCAATCACAGTAGATACAAGAATCATATTCATTGTCATTTTCTCTTCAAATTATTATTATCTGACCTCTTCAAGCTTCTGTTTGCAAATTTGAACAGAAGCTAATCTTTTCTCTGTTTCATCAGAACATTCTTATAGTTATCTTCTGAATCTTTCTTCACTGCAATGTGATTGATGCAGACAGATGCTAATTCATTCTTTGAATAAGAAGACACTGATCTTTCTCTTGATTGAGAAGATGCTGATCTTTCTCTTGAGTGTGAAGACACATAGATTGATCAGCAGTTGAAAGTGATGTGTTCTAATCAGTTACAGTTAATGTATACTTCATATTGACATTGATCAGTGACTTTCTCAGAAGTGATCTCAGAGACTCAGAAGCCTGTTCAAATGTCAGAAACTCTTGCTTATGTATAGACATTTGAATCTATTCAGTTCATAGTATCTGCATTATTGCTATTCTTTGGCATGAATATATAAGTGACTGAAGTGTAACATCTTCTGTCACTGTTCTGTATACTCTTAAGCTTGATAAGACAGTTGTTCAATGTCTGAAGCTGTGTGCAGAAGTCTTCATAAGTTGAGTCTTCATTTACACTTATAAGAGTCTGTAAGAGTTTAAAAGTTAATGTCTTCTTAAGCATACTAATCTTCATTCAATTCTCTCAAGATTGATCACCTGCTTCTAAGATTTTGATGTCAAAGTCAGAGATAAATGTTGTAAGAGAAGTATTTCTCTGTCAGATACTCTGTAATCAATCTAACACTTTCTATTGCATGACAGTATCTCAGAACAGAATATCAAGATACTTGATGATGTTGTCAGATGTTTATAGCACTGATTCACATGCTTTCATTCATGAATGAAACTTCTGTTTCATGCAATTCTTCAATTGTTCATTGATATATCAATCTTGATTGATTAGTAAATCAATGATATCTTCATTCACACTCAGTTTCATAAGTATTTTCATCCTTCATGATGAGTAGAGAGTGAGATTGATAGTATTGAAATATGCAGAAGCATCTAAGCATTCTTTCAGTGCTTTTGTAGATGCTGAAGTTGCATGAGTTAATTATTGAATTTCTTCATATTGAAGCTGTTAAGTGACATACATGTCAGCTATCTATTATTGTTATAATTTCAACATTGCTCAGAGTCACTGTGATATTGCATCTATACTCATACTCAAGAGTTCTCTCATATTATTGTTAGACATGATTATATCATTTATCAGATATGTGATATCTGTGAAATCTGAAGAAGTGTAATTATATGAATATCTCATACATTTGAGTGTCAGAACTCTCAGATCTTTCACTGATATTCTCTTGTAAAATCTTATTACAGGGTCAGAGTAACTGATAAGCAAGCTTCTATCTAAGAACTCAGTATTCACTTAACTGTTTCTCTTTCTTACATCTTGTTACATGTTCAGATATCTCTCAATGAATAATCATTTCTAATGAGAAGATAATGTGTGAATAATCATTTCTAATAAGAAGATGATGAACATTTTTCTAGTATAAGAGGCCTACACTGAATAGATCAGTATTATATTAATAGATCTTATATAACAAAGAGAAAAATGTTAGAGAAGGAAAGAAAGAGAAAGTATGAGAGTCAGTGATCAGAGTGAATATTTATACACATATGTAATGGCTGAGAATCAGTGATTGAGAGTGACCGAGAATCGGAGCGTACGCGGCCGAGAATCAGTGATCAGGAGTGGCCGAGAATCGGAGTGTACGCATTTGAGAATGAAGCGGTTGAAATCTGTGAAGTGTAACGGAATAGTCTATATGATTGATCGGGCGCAGCCCGCCACAAGAATGAACATGATTCTTATTCTCAACTGAGATAGGAATTAAATACTTAATAGACTTTCTATCATAAACTCAAGCAGCTACAAGAAAATAACTGAATTCAGAAATATCTGAATATAAAGAGGAGGAAATTGATCAGATATAGTCTGTTAAAACAGCTATATACTATCTTTTGATAATTTGTTTTGTTACAGTCTCTCTTTATTTTACTTTACTTTTTCCTTTCTATTCTTTTCTATCTATCTATTTAATGTGTCTATCTTTAAGACTGTGTTCTCTTTTCTTTTGTCATGATATTGTCAAATGATTTTAAAGTATCAGAAGATGTTAAAATACTGCAATTTGTAAACAGTTTTTATATTCTGAGCTGGAATTTTCTGATTTTACATATCTGAACTTGATGAATGTATAATAGTTAACTTTATAGATATAGGAAAAACCCTGAGAACTTTTAGTTCTCAGGTAGATGTCATAGTCTCTGACTGCATACATCTATAATTGAAGAATAATAATAATAATAATAGAATGAACATTTTTCAGTGTTTATATAGAGTTGATACTGTCTTAAGTGACTCAATACTTCTCAAACATGAGTATCATGTTCTTTCTTCATTTTCAAGAAGATTAGAATGTCATTCAAGTATACTATACAGAAGACATTGACAAGGTCTCACAGTATCTCATTTATATAGATCTGAAAGATGACTAAAGCATTACAAAGATCAAAAGATAAAACAAGATATTTAAAATTGTCATACTTGATACAAAAAGCTGTTTTTCAAATATCATCTTTATTAACTCTGATTCTATAATAGACATTCTGTATATTAATCTTTGAGAATATCTTTGCTTTAGATAATCAATCAATCATCTTGTTAATTAATAGTAATAAATAGTAATTCTTAATTATCATCTTATTAAGGCCTCTGTAGTCTATGCATAGATGTAGCCTATCATTCTTCTTAAGTATAAAGAGTATAGATGCTTCTGCTGAACTTCTTAATAAGTGTATTCAGTTCTTTAATTGCATTTTCTCAAGATATTTATACAGAATATTCAATTTTTTTATAGATAAGTTATAAAGAGATCTGTACAGCATTATTATATTATCTTTAAGATAGATCTTATATTATATCTTGATATTAGAAAACTTCACTGCTTCTCTTTCTGAAAAGATATTCTTATAATCTGTAAAGAGATGTTATATATATCTGTCTTTAATAACAGATACTACTGCTAATCTTGCAGTAAGAGTGATGACTTCTTCATCTATCTTCAAGTCTCAGTCATCTGCTATATAGTATATTGACTCTATCTTTTTCTCAAGATTCTTTCAATGAAACTCTTCAGATTTCTCTATTACTATCTCTTTATTAGTGAGATAGTATCACTATATCTGAGTAACTCAGTTAATAAGAGAATTGTTTTCTCTTAATTATAGAAGATCTAGAATGATATTCTCATCTATAATATTAACTATATGAAGAAGCAGACTGCTCTTCTTAAAGATTTCTTCTAAGTCTGTAATTACATACTTCACTTGAATTATGTTAAAACAGTGACATTTCATTCTATCAGTAAATTTCATATAATCTGATAAATCTATCTTCTTTCAACTCTTCATCAAAGAAAAGAAATAGAATATAAAGTTAATATTCATCTCAGAGTTGAGTAGACATCTCACTGATATCTTCTTATTCAGAGTATTTATTGTGATTATAATATAAACTTAAAGATATGAGAATTATCAATTCTTTATTTCTTTCTCTTCTTTATCTTTCATGAATATATTTGTCAGAAGAGAAGTCAACTTTAAGAAGATATTTTCTCAGTTTCTTCTCTTCTTCAGCTTCTTATAATTACTAGTATAGTGATTATCAGCTCTGCAGTTAAAATAGAGATCTTTATTAAATCTTTTTTAATATTTCTTCACAGTGAGTGAAGAATTAAAATACTTAAAATTCTTCTTTACTTTCTTTACACTGAAGTCATCACAGTACTGTTTAAATCTTATTATTAATTACTTAGAAGAGATCTTATTAATCTTTTTCTCAGAGTATTAATTATTTAAATAGATTCAGAAAGTCAAGTTAATAAGCTCAGTATAATTAATTAATAAACTCTGATACTATAATATCATTGTCTGCATCTTATAAGTCAACTTTGTAAGATAAAGCTGTGTTTTTAATTGATTTAAATCATTGATTAATTTCTCTCAATATTCTTCAAATCTTATATTGAAATTGAAAGAATTCTTATTATTTTATTAATATAATGAGTTGAATTACTGTACTGCTGTGAAGCTGCAGTTACAGTGATCTTCAATTTAATTCAGTAGAAAGTCTTTGAATTTTTCTTAAGTTATGATAGTATTTGTGGCGGGCTGCGCTCAATCAATCATATAGACTATTCCGTTACACTCCACAGATTCCACGTACGCTCCGATCCTCGGCCATTCTCGATCGCCGATCCTCGGCCGCCACGAACGCGTACACTCCGATTCTCAGCCATTCTCAATCACTGATCCTCAGCTGCTATGAACGCGTGTATATTCTTCCGCCCTGAAGCTCCACCGTGTACACCACTACATATGTGTATAAATATCCATCTTGATCACTGATTCTTGCACTTTCTCTTTCTTTCCTTCTTTAATGTTTTTATCTTTGTTAAATAAGACCTATCAATATAATATCAATCTATTCAGTGTAGGCCTCTTACACTATAAAAATGTTCATTATTTTCTTATTAGAAAATGATTATTCATGCATCATATTCTTATTAGAAACAATTATTCATTGAGAGATATCTAAACATATAACAATGTGTAAAAAACAGTTAAATAGTTAAGCAGACACTGAGTTCTCAGATAGTTCTCAGATAGAAGCTTACTTATCAGTCATTCTGACCCTGTAATAAGATCTTATAAAGAGAATAAAATCTTATAAGAGAATGTCAGTGAAAGATCTGAGAGTTCTGACACTCAGATATATGAGAATATGATTACACTTCTTCAGATTTCATAGATATTATACATCTGATAATTAATATAATCATGTCTAATGATAATATAAGAGAACTTCTGAATATAAGCATAGACACAGTGTTACAGTGACTCCGAGTAATGTTGAAATTATAATAATAATAAATAGCTGATATGCATGCAACTCAATAACATTAATATAAAGAGATTCAACAATTATCACAATAAGAAACTTATGCAATTTTAACATCTACAGAATTGAATACAAAAGTGTTGAAAGAATACTTAGATATCTCTGTATATTTTAATACTTCTGATCTCACTCTCTACTCATTATAAAGAATGAAAATACTTGTGAAACTGAATGTAGATGAAGATTTCATCAGTTTATTAATTAATTAAGATTGATATATTAATGAAAGATTAAAAGATTGCATGAAATAGAAGTTTTATTCATGAATAAAAGTATACAAATCAGTGTTATAAATGTCTGATAATATTATTAAATATCTTGATATTCTGTTCTGAGACACTGCTATGCAACAGAAAGTATTAGATTGATTACAGAGTATCTAACAGAGAAACACTTCTCTTACAACATTTATTCCTGACTTTAACATCAAGATTCTAGAAGCAGATAATCAATCTTGAGAAAATTGAATAAAAATTAGCATGCTTAAGAAGATATTAACTTTTGAACTCTTACAGATTCTTATAAGTGTAGATGAAGACTAGACTTATGAAGACTTCTGCACACAGCTTCAGACAATGAATAATTATCTTATTAAGCTCAAGAATATACAGAACAGTGATAGAAGATGTTACATCTGAGTGACTTATACACTTATACTGAGAAATAACAATGATGCAGATATCATGAATTGAGTAGACTTAAATATCTATATATAAGCAAGAGTCTCTGCTGTCTGAACAGGCTTCTGAGTCTCTGAAATCACTTTCAAAGAAGTTGCTGATTGATATTAATATAAAGTGTGTATTAACTGTAACTGATCAGAACACATTGCTTTCAACTGCTGATTAATCTATACACTTTCATATTCAAGAGAAAGATCAGTGTCTTCTTATTTGAAGAATGAATCAGTGTCTGTCTGCATCAATCATGTTATATTAGAGAAAGATTCAGAAGATAACTATGAGAATGTCTCAGTGAAACAGAGAAAAGATTAGCTTCTGTTTAAATTTATAAATAGAAGCTTGAAGAGGTTGAATAACAATAATTTAAAGAGAAGATGACAATGAATGTAATTCTTGTATCTACTGTGATTAATAACATGTATAATATGAAGATCATGATAGACAGTGATCTATGTTACTATACAATGATAAAATCTTCAGTTATAAGATGTCATAATCTTCAGTGTATTCCTCTATTAAAACCCTGACTTCTCACAGAATTTGATGATTTAAAAGATATTTATACTCATTATATGATGAAGCTGATCATAGATGTAGAAGAATATCAATATAAAGATATCTATATATATGAAGTTGATAATCTTGATTATAATCTTATGTTAGAACTTATCTGACTATCTGAATAAGACATTTTATTGAACACTTGAAACAGAAGCTTGATATTCTCTAACAATGATAGAGTTCATGAAGATGACATTCACAAGATCATGGATCTGACACAGATCTCTGTCAATGTGTACAAAATACTCTGAAAAAGAAGTTATTATTAAAATCACTGACAGAGTTGCTGATAGCAGAATCATGTGTCAATCTATTCTGCCAGTCTGATCAATATTAAAAAGACTCTAGAAAAGTTATCTCATGTTACAATAACAGATTCTTGTATAAAACCCTCTTAATAATATTATGAATATCTAGATGTCTTCTGATAAGATAATATTATGAATATATTCTTCTTACAAGATTCTGAAGTGAATCACAGTATCAAGTTAGAGAAAAAGAATGATAAGAACTCTGAACTGTTATAAAGCTCTCTTTATAACATGTTCTGAGATAAACTTCTTCTTCTTTAAAAGACACTCAATGATCTGTTAAATAAAGAATTCATATACATTAGTAACTCTTTCACCACAGTCTCTATTCTCTTTGTAAAGAAATCAGATGAAGAACTTCAATTCTGCATGAACTACTGAGATCTGAACAGATTGATAAAGAAAGATTGATATCTCTTATCTCTTATCAATGAAACTCTAGCACAGATCAGATGAGCTCAATAATTTATAAAACTAGATATCATTACTGTGTTTCATAAGATTTGTATCACTGAAGAAGATGAATAACTTACAGTATTTTAAACATGTTATAATCTCTTTGAATGAATAGTCACACTTTTTGAACTGACTAATGCTCTCAGTACATTTCAGAAGTATATTAACTGAGCACTTCAAGATTTTCTTAATAAGTTTGTATCTGCTTATTTAGATGATATTCTCATCTTCACTGATGAATTCAGAAAAGAATATCAAGAATATGTGTAAAAGATATTATAATAACTATAGAACATAGAACTACTGATAGATATTAATAAGTATGATTTTAAAGTTAAGAGTATCAAGTATCTGAGTTTTATTATAGAAGCTGATAAGAAGATTTGAATGAATTCTGAGAAAGTCTTTATCATTCTTAAATGAAAAGCTCTGTATACTGTGAAAGATGTATGAAGCTTCATCAGATTTACTAACTTCTATCAGTGATTTATATAAAACTTCTCAGATATTATAAGATCACTTACAGATCTCACTAAGAAAGACTCAGTATTTCAATGATCAGCAGACACTGAAGCTGTATTTACACAGATGAAGAAGATATTCATTAATATCTCTCTACTGATAATCTTTGATTCTGATTATAAGATAGTTATTAAAGCTGATTTCTCTGACTATGTAATAGAAGAAGTGATATTGTAATATAATAATAAAGATATTCTATAATCATATATCTTTATATCTAAGAAACTGAGTTCTGCTGAATACAATTATGAGATCTATGATAAGAAACTTCTTATAATTATACACTGTTTAAAAGAATGAGACTCTGAACTCTGAAATATCTCTGAGTTTAAGATAGTTATAGATTATAAGAATCTTAAATACTTTATAACTATCTGTAAACTTACTGAATAATAGATATAATAATCTAAGTTCTTAAGCTGCTTTCATTTTACAATACACTACTGTTCTGACAGTCAGAACTTGATAATAGATACTCTCTTATAATAAGAGTAAGATATACTATCTGATGTAATAGATACTCACTGAATAAATTAAGAGCACTGACTCTTGAATCTGAAGATACTAGTTAATCAAGATAAAACAGCTCACAGCACTATATATACTTCTCTGATTAGAATTATCACTGATATCTCAACTTCTCTTGAATCTATATTAGATGAGCTATGACATATAGTAGCTTAAATTAATGAACTTCTTCAAACACTCACTGAAGCAGTATGATAAGAAGCACTCTGATTTCTCTCAGAATTATAAGTAAGAACTGATATCTCAGAATGTTCAATTGATGATAATAATACTCTATGATTTTATAAATAACACTGAGTCTCTCACTTCAAACTCTTATATACTTGAATAATGTAAGAGATGTATAATTTGTATATGACTGATCATTCAGACTGTGAATAACTGTATAGAATAATCTTCTAAGAGTTCTATTAATCTGAGATATTAAACAGTATCAGATACTTCATCTGAAACTGTAATCACTGTTCTTTTATTATCTTATAAAAGAACTGTAGAAAAGATCTACTGAAATCACTTAATATTTCTGATAGAATCTGATAAGATGTAGTGATTGACTTCACTATCAATCTATCTAAGAGCAAGAATTGTAGAAATATTCTGATTATTATGAATTAATTAAGCAAAGATGTAATATTGAAATCTTGTAATAAGATGAATATTAAACAAGTCACTGAAGCCTTTCTATGAAGCTCATTCTATTAAATACATGAATTCTCAAGATTTATAGTATCAGATCAGAGCTGTCAATTCATGAGTACTCTCTGAACTAGAATCTATCAAGTTCTCAAGATTATACACTATCTATTAACTGTCTATCACTTTGAGACTGATAATACATCAGAATGAATAATTCAGACTGTAAAGAATTATCTTTATAAGTTCTATAATTACTTATAAGATGATTGATATAATCTTCTTCTACATATAGAGGTCACTATTAACAGTTAAGATGCTGTTTCAACAGATATAAGTCTGTTCTTTCTTACACACAGATATCATATGAAAGTATTGAATCTTCTAGAGATTACATAGTTCACACTGAACTCTTGCAGTCTGATTCAGATCACTGATAATATAGTAATAAAGCTCTGAGATACTTATAATTAAGTAGAGGTCTTCATAATAACTGTAAAACAAGATTAAGAGAATCAAATCAATATTCACTGAGATCTCACTGAACAATATAAGATAGAAGATCTGATATAATTGAATCTTAAGAATATACAAATCACATGTTCATTCTGTACACTAGATTACTATTACATCAGATATAAAGTAATAGAAGTTCTAGATAGTCATAACTACTGTCTTAACACATTATCAGAGATTTATAATGTATTTCATACAAGCTTGCTTCAACTACACTATCACTGATCTGTTCTCTTCTTAACTGACTTCTGACTGACAACTGCCAGAGATCATAGAAGAAGATAATGAACTTGAGTAAGAGATTAAAGAAATTCTTGATAAGAGATTATACAGCTGTGACTGATAATATCTTATGAAATGAGTCAGCTATGATTAACTGACCTGAACTCTGAGTTTCATGTTATCTGAAACAGTGGCTCTTGACTGATGAAAACTGCTTCTGAAAAGAAAGAGCTAATGTGATGAGCTGTGCCTGATCAATCATATAGACTATTCTGTTACACTTCACAGATTTCACATACACTCTGATTCTCGGCCATTCTTGATCACCAATCCTCAGCCGCCATGAATGTATATGCTTCAATTCTCAGCCATTCTTGATTGCCAATTCTCAGCTGCTATAAACATGTGTATATTCTTCCGCCCTGAAGCTCCACTGTGTACACTATCACATATATGTATAAATATTCATCTTGATCACTGATTCTCGCACTTTCTCTTTCTTTTCTTCTTTAATGTTTTTATCTTTGTTAAATAAGACCTATTAATATAATACCGATCTATTCAGCGTAGGCCTCTTACAGTATTGATACACTTAAGCTCTCTCTTCTTGATAACTCAAGTAGTTACAGAGATATCTTCAAGAAGATTGACAGTGTATATTACTTATATCTCATGAGTATTAAACTAGCTTAGATTAAGGCAGAATTTCTGTTCAAGAGTATAGATAAAGCTGTGAAATTCAGATAATGTATTTCTCTTATAACTCAGTGAATCTCTGACTTTAATCTCTTTATCTTTATAATAGATATAGATGTGTAGAGGCTATAATAGTAGCAGAGCAGTTAAAGAGCTTATATCAAAATACACAGTAAGTTCAGAAATCTCAGATTTCTGATAAGATAGAGATATATACACTCTAGAAAATAATGTGAAGTTTCTCTCAGAGAGTGAGATTGAATCAGTTTCAGCATAGATGTATGAGATTATATCAGTCTGTTAATAGAGCTTAACTGATTCAAACTTATAATCAGATTAAGTGATTTAAATTGTAATATAATGAAACTGAAGTGATGACTAATTAGCAGTATTATATAGAAGTAGTTGTTTAAGAAGCTATATAAGTGAGCTTAACTATCTTGTTTAAATAGTGAGCTTATAGACTACAGAGTTATTATAAGAATATCACAGATATAATACTTAATATACTAAGAAGATTGTATGAGAAATGTAGTAACTCTTATATATATTTCAGTAGAAGAAAAATGAATTACTGACTTCTTTAATAAAAAGTCAGTATCTAGCTATTCTATATAGATAATGAGTGAATACTCTTCTCTTATTTCATGAGTGAGAATAGCTGAAGTGATATCTCAGCAGTATCTCACTGTTAAGAAAGAGTAATCTACTGATCTTGTATAGAAGTAAGATTCTCATATTTATTAATCAGATCTTTCTATAATATATCTGAATAATATCATAGAGTGATTGAAAATCAGTTTAAACAGTCTGTGAGATGAATGAAATCATTCACAAAGAAGTGATAAGCTGTGTGAAACTGTAACAGAGTCTTGATACGGCTGGAAGCATGACAGAGACTCATATTAAGAAATATATAAAATCAGATTAAATGAGATTAAATATAAAATTTATAGTTTTAACAGTCAGTTTATAGATGATTATAGACTAACTATATAATTATATTTAAAGTCAGAATCAGAATATTTAACAGTTTTATTATTAATTTAACTAATCTTATTACATAGTTTTAAGATTAAATAGTAGTCTTATACTGTCTTAGTAAGACTTACTATCTACTCTTATTATATTTTTTAAATAAGATTATGATTTTTACTTCTTAATTTAAATTCTTTTTATTACTTTAAATAACTTTAAATCTCATTTAAGTGTTATTAAAAAGTATTACTTTTTAAAAAATTAAAAATTGTCTAAAAAAAATCTTAAAATGTCTAAAAATAATAACTTTATACTAAGAATAAGACTAAATGAGATTAAATGAGATTACTTTCTTCTTTTTTCTAAGTCATGATCTCATTTTGAGATCTGATAAATAGTTACTTTACATGTTTTTTTAATGATTAGTCTCAGCAGGATTCACATCAAGAAATGTATGAGACCAGATCAAATGAGACCAAATGTGAAATTCATGGTCCCAGCGGCCAGTCTAGGTGGTTGATTACATTATGTGAGTGAGACTTGGCATTGATGTTTTGAAACATCAAGAGCAGACAGGGTTTCACAGAGATTCTTCTTCAAATATCTTCACAATCAATGGTCGGGGATCTTCCAAAATTGCGAAGATTGTAAGATAGGGCTGGGTCTCTTCACCTTACAATTTGTATGGCAATTCGACCCGGGGTTGTGGTGTGGTAGGGGTGGACGGGGGAAAATCCCACGCGGGGGCTTCCAACCACGTTTGGTTGAATAACTCCACCACCAGACGGGGTATGTGGTCGGCGTTGGGGTCAAAATGCTCGTATGATCGAGGGCTGTTCGATGGATCTATCGGCGGGTTCTTATTCGAAAAATTGAGCGAGTTCGTGGTGGAGCGGTTGGCGTGTATATTCATGCAATCGTGTATAATAATAGCCTTCAAGCTGAGTTGTGAATAGTAGTCATGAACTCCTGTCTACGGAGTATATAGGTTGTGTGTAGCCAAGGGCCGCTAACCCTATTGGTTACACAAGGGATTGGAATAGAGGTAAAGGATCCGCGAGGAGCGGGGATTTCTTACAGGCATTGATAGAACTGTGGCACTCAGTTGACTCTCACAGGCGATTTTAGAATCTCAATAACAAGATTATGCAGGATTTGGGGTGTACAAGGGAAACTGCAATCTGCCAATTGATTGATATGAAAAAGGAGCTGTTCTTCTTGTGAATTTGAGAGATTTTTGCAGTGGGTAGAGATTGCTTTCTTTTTTGACATCTGGAGATTGTTGTAACACTGTGATAATGTATGACAGCTGATTCCATATTTTTTGCAGTGTAGTGTAATTAGGAGCCAATATGCATTCAATCATCAATTGCAGCTTG